>NC_135554.1:27805591-27858091 GCF_964340395.1 Glandiceps talaboti | reverse complement strand
AATAGTCAGGTATGACGTATATTAATGCACTGGTATTGACACGGAGTCACACACACACACACACACACACACACACACACACACACGCACGCACGCACGCACGCACGCACGCACGCACGCACGCACGCACGCACGCACGCACACACACACACACACTCACTCACTCACTCACTCACTCACACACACACATTTTGCCATGCATATCAAATTCGTGCCTAAAGCTCAGTAATTTTTAATATTTCTTTTCTATTTTCTTTTCTATGCAAATCTATGAATAACCGAGTAGATAAATGAATACATAGGTAAATCAATCAATCAATTAGCCTGTTAGTTAATCAGTCAGTCAGACAGTTAATTAGTAATAATAAGTTCATCTGGCATCTTTTCAGGTATTCCAACGACGAATGGATGGACGATTAGACTTCTTTCGTGATTGGCAGTCATACAAATCAGGCTTTGGTCACGTGAATGCTGAGTTCTGGTTGGGTAACGATAAGTTATTTCGTCTGACCAATCAGAGATTGTACCAACTACGTGTAGATATGGCGGATTTCGAAGGAAACTCAGTGTATGCTTTGTACGGTTATTTCGTTACCAGTGACGAGTACAGTGGTTATAAAGTGTTAGTCGGTGATTACTCGGGGACAGCTGGTATGTGGTAGTATAATTACCTATTTATATGTACAAATCATACACGGACAGGTAGTAAACATGGTCTGAAAATAGGCAATGGCAGCAGATACCTAAGACTAAATTTATTTGATTTCTAAAGATGTTGTCTTCGTAAAGAAAATAATTAAAGTCATTCTATTTGACCAAACACATCGTACTTGACATTATTCTCTAAGCTATCCATGAATTCCCTTGCTTGGCAATCGCGTAAAGAAGTTTGGAAAGGATACATGTACTTATATTTTGTTGCCTCAATAGTTACGGCAACCGTCAAAATTGTGATAAACACTCTCCACTCATAGCATAGACATACATGTATCTCTACTCTATTGTCTATGACAGGATCATTCAAACCAAATAAATATGTACTTAAATCTCTAAATTTCACACCCCCTTCCGTTGAAAATAATGAGAAAACCCCGACATTTCTTAATTAATACATGTATTTAAACACTTTTTCTCTTTCCCCTTTTAGGTGACTCCCTGTCATATCATTCGAATAGTCTGTTCAGTACAAGAGACAGAGATAACGACAAGTCCGTAGTCGGAGATGAGCATTGTGCTGTAAGATACAGTGGTGCATGGTGGTACAATGGATGCCATAACTCCAATCTGAATGGTCTTTATTTAAATGGACCACATGAATCTAACGCCAATGGCGTCAATTGGGGTGCTTTCAAAGGGAATCGATATTCCCTGAAGCGAACAGAGATGAAGATTCGACCTGTAGTTTAAATGAAAAGATAACCTTGAACTCATGCTTTCTACAAGCAATTTCATTTGCTTAAAGTGGTCTGTTGAATAAGATATATACCCACTACGGAATAAAAACAAAGACTACCAACGTAAGATGACCTTGAATATAGATTACCTTCTATGTTACTCTAGTATCAACTTATGTAGATTTGATTGGTTATGTTCAATCCGAGAAAACAGTTTGTGACAGTGTCTCTAGATCTGTGTTTTTTTATATGTGGATCAAAGCATACTAGGAAACGTGCTGTAGTTGTTACAATAATAGTAATAGGAAAAATCAGATGTCCTTTTAAATTATTTGATTTCCATGAGAGCTACACTGAAAGCTTACAACACACGAAGCTATACAGTGATAAGGAATAGAACATAAACTAACAACGTACTGGAAATGGATATGTTAACAGCAAACTTGAATTAAGTTGTTAGGCACTTTCATCAATAAATGCATAGCTACTACGTACGTGTAGATGCAGTTATGTGATAAATTGAACAGAATGAAAACACTCGTTTGGGTTTTTTGATAAATGCGATGGGTTGAATCTGTGCACAATTTTCATACTGTAAGAATTTCTGATTTCAAACGTTGACACGTCCTACATGTCTACCAAATGTACTCAGTCAAAGATATATGTACAGGACAATGATTGTTAGAATGATATCGGATTTGTTGAAAATGAGTTATTATGAAAACTTTCTAAGAATACCTGATTCGTATAAACGACGAGGAAACAGATCTAGCAGGGTTTGTTTCTACATGTAACATGAAGTGACATACCATGATGCCTGGACATTGTTGTTTAATACATGAATCTCAACAGCAGGATAAATATATGCCACAATGTTCCTGGTGGTCTGTGACCGTAAAGGTCACTTACTTTAACGCAAACATTTACAAAAAGCAATATAAACAGATACAGTGCTGGAATTCGAAATTAGGGAGCTTTCAGAAATTGAAGAGGGTGGAGGAATTTAAGAGGTCGCCTTTTATTATCTTATAGAAATGGCATTAAGGGAGGATCACACTTTTCTTTGACCCATTTATCTAATTGTGCATTATTTGTAAATCGCTATCCCATCGCTGCCACCGGTTCCACGTCCCACTATTGCTACATCCCACCACTACCACCATTGTACCGAAATATCATATCAATCAAATCTTTGCTGACAACTATGCAGTGAAATAGTTGTTGGTGATGAGTGCAGCTCACAGGAGTAATGGTAAACAGTGTAGACATCCAAATTATACATTTAAAATTATCGATGCGATGGCAGCGCATATCTTTGATTTGAAACTTATGTCTCTTCACGTCTGACGACATTTCAACCTATGTTTTGTTTTTGTTTTTTTATTGAAAAGAGGGAGGTTCATGTTTTAGAGAAAAGGAATCGAGGGAGGGTCACATGATGGGCTTGATTTCCACAGGCCCACCCCCTTGCAATTACTTAAGGCTCCCTTAACGCACATGTGGAAAATGGCCCCATCTACAAAGTCCATAATGAGACTTGTCGTGGCCTTTATTTTATACTCTACCTTCTCTATGGCTCAGCGTGACGGAACAAGCACCGACCGTCGTGGTTCGGGAAATTCACGTCCTCCAGTTGTCTGCAATCCGCAGAATTACATACAAGTTGACGTACCAAAGTGTCCAGCTAACGAGACCATTCTTGGTATTGTCACCAAGCTAGACAGTTTAGAACAGAGTTTGAAAGATCTTGGACAGACTCTGCAAGATCCAAACAAAGCTTCAAGTGAGTATTGACTTTCATCTTATTTTCAGTGTCACCGTCACCTTGTTAAATTCACATAGACTCTGCTACGACGCCAATGACTCATGAACATTTCATAATGACTCTCTAAAAGAGGAAAGTTCGTCAATGTCGTGAGTTGACTAGAATCTTATTTAGGTGCAAAAGTAGCTATCCACAGCAAAAACCTACAGCAAAACCCACAGTCACAAGCACACATTTTTCACCTCGTATTTCAACTACAATTAATTGTTCCGATGTTCATAAGTGAGAGTACCGTTCATTGTTTACACGAGACACTTGTATGTATTTATCATGTATGTAGTATCATTTGCGCAAAAGGGTCAACGCAAAACACACGTATATCTCAGGCTAAAGGTGGTCAGAATATAAATTGACGATCATGATGGGTAAAAACTATCTGCATTTTCAGTAATCAGTAGTTTTATATTGTTTCTATATTAACTTGAAATTCTAAATACTTTATGGAGTCAGTGTCCCAGTGTACTCGTTTCTAGGGATTACAGTCCTAGGTTAACTCCTTACTCGTTTCTAGGGATTACAGTCCTAGGTTAACTCCTTACTCGTTTCTAGGGATTACAGTCCTGGGTTAACTCCTTACTCGTTTCTAGGGATTACAGTCCTAGGTTAACTCCTTACTCGTTTCTAGGGATTACAGTCCTAGGTTAACTCCAGGAAACGAGTACTGAGACTACAATGTACAGTCAAGAGGATTCAGACGTAATTGTTTATGCTTACGGGAAAAAACAGACAGACAGATAAATAAACAAACAAACAAACACACACACACACACACACAAACAAACAAACAAATATATATATATATATAAATCTTGACAAACATGACAGATTTGAAAGCTAATGTGATTATATAGGTAACTAAATATATTTGTCATACTCTAGAATCTTCTACCAGTAGTAACAATTCATAGCCTAATTTATGCAGTGTTTTAGATTATTTATCGCCAAGATACTTCCCAGGTTAGGTGTCTGACAATCACCGTTGTGTTTTCGTATGAAAGTACTGCCATGTCAATGCCTCAGAGTTTTCATTATATAATAGTATATTGTATTTGTTTAATTAACCACAAACTATTATCTTGATTGGAATTTGTTGATGTATTACATTCCAGGCGCGAAATCACGTGACTGCTTCGACCTTCTTCAAACTGGCCATCTATCCAGTGGTAGTTACGTCATTCAACCTGATGATGACGATGAACCAATCAGAGTGCATTGTGATATGGACACTGATTCTGGTGGATGGACGGTAAGCGTTGTAGATTATGAATGAAAGTGGTGATTTTCAAAATGAAACAATCGCACCAACCTTGAAAATGATATTACAATTGAACACAAACTTTGACATTAATTATTGACTAAAATGATTGGTTCAAGTATAGCATAACATTTGATAGGTTAAATTACATCGCAGAACTGTGGCATGGAAGTATTGGTACGCCATAATAATTAATATCGATGCTATGGTAACGAACACGTCATGGTAATGACTTCAAATTTGCCTCGTTTTGCTCTGTTATCATCCCAGGTATTCCAACGACGAATGGATGGAAGATTAGACTTCTTTCGTGATTGGCAGTCTTACAAATCAGGCTTTGGTCACGTGAATGCTGAGTTCTGGTTGGGTAACGATAAGTTATTTCGTCTGACCAATCAGAGATTGTATCAACTACGTGTAGATATGGAGGATTTCGAAGGAAACAAAGTGTATGCTTTGTTTGGATATTTCTCTGTTGGCGATGAATTCGGCAATTATAAATTGGTGGTGGGAGACTATTCAGGAACAGCAGGTAAGAATCTGCTAACGTTAGAATAATGACTTTCTGAGCAAGCTCATCTGTGTAGGTTAATGTATCAGCATAAATATTGAAACTTTTGAGACACTTCCCACAATTCGATATTTAGTTATGGGGGGGGGGGGCTACAAAACTTGCGAGTCGATTCAGTTATTCGTACATGGTGGCAGTACGATTGTAATGTCGATTCATGTCTCCGATGACATTAAAATTCAAGTGGCTTACGTGTGTGAGCGCCACTAACGGTCGTAGAGCAACTATATAGGCCATTCACCTTTTACGTGAACCGTAGCAGCAAGTTTTGTTTTTGCTTTGGAAACTACTTGTGGCTAATAACGTGTGCGTTTTCCTCGTTAAAGGTGACTCGCTGAGTGAACATGGTGATGCGATGTTTTCCACACAAGACAGGGATAACGACACCCATGAGCCCAGCAATTGTGCGGAAAATTATAAAGGAGGGTGGTGGTACACCGTATGTCATACTGCCAACCTGAATGGACTCTACATGAAAGGAAAACACGACAGTTATGCTGATGGGGTTGAGTGGAGTGCGTGGAAAGGATATTACTACTCACTTAAATTGACAGAAATGAAAATAAAACCAGTGTTGCAATGAAAAGTGGCTATTTCTTCGTCGTTCGTGGACCGTGTATATGCATTAAATTGAAACTTGCGTACTATGATACACTATACTGTGTATAAACCTCACGTAAAGTCTGCAATCGTGATGTACGTAAAAGAGACATTTGTTTACATGAGAATAGTCGATAACTTGCAGTTGAGAATTATAGTTTATCATTAAAAGTAGTTACATTGTATCGTGGAAACAAATATGCACAAATGATTTGTGATATTTCCATCGTCGCAAACCACAGCCTCTTTACGGCTCCGTCCAAATACTATCTACTTGTGGATATGTACCTCGGCATGACTACACTGTGTACGTTATTTGATGTCGAATGTATTGTAGGGGTGTTATAGATTGAGTCAGTAGACAGAGAAAAGTAGCTGTAGGTCATCAAAACTAATTACTCTTTGGACTCATAAAATTATAGGTTTTACAAATGCACTTGACTCTTTTCCTATAAAATGTAGACAATAGCAATAGTTTACGACGTCATTTATGAATTATTTGTTATCTATAGTTGCATGGCTTACAATAAAGGCTATATGTATCATGGAGTATATTATTTGGAGTGTGATGTCCAAATGATTTCAGTTAATTGTTACTGAGGTTACTTTATTAAATCGATTTGATACACAACTACAGCCACTACACACATGCGCGCGAGCGCGAGCGCGCGCATACATACGCACACACACATACTCATACACATACATACATACACACACACGACACAGACACACAACACACCCGTGTACACGTACACAGACATGTGTCTGTGCGCTCGTCTGTCTATGTATCTCTATCTGTGTCTTTGTGACAGTGTGTGTGTGTGTGTGTGTGTGTGTGTGTGTGTGTGTACGTGCGTTGAGCACTGTTTACTCCAGCATAGAAATCTCGCCTACACTGAGTTATTTATAACAGCGCTAGATGTGCGGCTGCGCTGTCATCGGGAATACAAAATTTTAAACAATATAAAGGTACAACAACCAACAGGAAATTTCTTTTTGACCAAAAACAAAGATGAGAATATTGCAGATACATCATGTACCCCAACATACAGACGAACTTCCACATGCTTACATTGCGTATGTATATGTGTACCTGGCTATGTATGTGTGTGTGTCTCTGTGTACATGTTTGCGTGTGTGTACATACATATAGATTTACATTCGGTCAAATTTCAGTGACCTTTGTCCTTGAAGGTCACATGCTGCAAAACATATCCATAGAGACGGAACATAAAAATACAACACACGGTAAAAATGGCCTCGTCTGCAGATTATCTCAAAATGTTTGCAGTGGTCCCAACTGTTACATGTACATGTACATGTATCAGGTGGGCCGGAGTCTTTATTTTATATACTACCATGTCCATGGCTCAGGTTACGTATCGTGGATCTGATACACGTTCTCCAGTTGTCTGCAATCCACAGAATTACATACAAGTTGACGTACCAAAGTGTCCAGCTAACGAGACCATTCTTGGTATTGTCACCAAGCTAGACAGTTTAGAACAGAGTTTGAAAGATCTTGGACAGACTCTCAAGGATCCAAATAAGGCTTCAAGTAAGTAGTCATTAAGGACTAATTTTTACACATCACCATTTCCAATATGTGACAATAAAATGTATGTACATTGATTAGTTACTATACGGTTCAGTTCAATGTTTGTACAATTCCTCAAACCACATACCTAACAACTGACACACTGTTCTCCATCAATCGAGCGTGACATGCTATGAAAAGCGACGTTTACATAATTGTATTTCTTTACTAGGTTCTATACAATTAAGGGAGCATTCAGTAATTTCGAGGGGAGGGCTGGGGAATTTTGGTGGGTCACTTTTATATATATCCGGGATTAGGGGAGGGTCACATTTTACTTTGACTCATTTTAAAGCCGCAACTGGAACGTTTTAGTGGGTTTTTTTAAAATGTTTTGTCAGGTACAATATCTTACTCGTAATATCGTACACTTTGAACAGTATTACATCACATTTGAGTAAACGTATGTTCTGTAGCTGTATTTAAGACAAGATACATGTAAATCATATCAAACTGATTTTTGGGTCTGCACCTAAAAACGCCCTCAACGGCGATCGTGATTTCAACCTGTTTTTTACTGCTTATGTATAATATCGACCACTGATTAACATTTGCAATGTCTAATTATTGGTATTTAACAATTTTAGTGAATATATTATGTTATCTGATTGATAACTGATGCTCCAGTTACACCCTTACAGTTTTAACATGGTGACAGATTCAAAACTGAACTTTCGTTAAGTTTTAAACTTTCCACTACTACACTACCTACAGATAACATTCACCACTAATTAACAGATACAATGTATTTAACTACAAATTGACATTAAAATTGATAAATCTTGCTTAGAAGAGACCTGCTGTTCAATAGAGTTAGGTATTATGAGAAGTAGGAACTTTACAACTCCTGAAACAAATAGTCTCAGCATTGTTTTTGGTAAAGAACACCAACAAATGTATTTTGTATGTTTAAATGTGACTGTTGAACATGTAAGACAGGTGACCGGTCTGCCATTGTCAGTCAAGAAAAGTTAAGGCGTAGCTGAGGTGGCCTCTCTTTCAGGGTGACTCATGCCAAGACGAGTTGGAATGCATTATCCAAAATAAATCTTTACCTGTAATGACTAGACAATAACAAATAAGGAGATGTAACGCCCTTTGATTCATTTAATGTGTCTCTATTCTAAGACTCGGGTATTTGCTGTATTTTTATTTTCTAACTTACCAGGAGGACAATCACGTGATTGTTTTGACCTTCTTGAAACTGGCCATCTATCCAGTGGTAGTTACGTCATTCAACCTGATGATGACGATGAACCAATCAGAGTGCATTGTGATATGGACACTGATTCTGGTGGATGGACGGTAAGTCACACTATTGTTTTGTTTACAACTATCAAGCAAAGAAAGTAAACAATACCTCCAGATGTATAGAACGGGTGTTTGAAAATAAACTTATTTACATAATTAGGAAGGGTACATTGTACAACTGTATCCCTATCTCTTATTTTCACTTATACACCGTCCCGCAGTCACACTCAAACCGGATCACATTGAGCTGTTGTCAGGAGCAACGTGGTACGTAGTAATCATAGTAAAGAAAGATGGCAAGGAGTTTTCGGTATGATGCATGTATGTGAGTGGATCGTGCTTTCTTCATCTTTTACTTGTTTGATGTGTAGTTTCTTTGCTGTAAACGAACCATCAAATTAAGCCTGATTGCCACGTGGTCCCAAGTCAACCACGCACAGTGGAGGCTTTCCACTGTCAAGGCTAACAGTCCGGGTCAACATTACACAGTGTCAGTGGTGGCTTTCCATTGCCAAGGCTAACAGTCCGAGTCAACCTTACACAGTGGTGGCTTTCCAATGCCAAGGCTAAAAGTCCGAGTCAACCTTACACAGTGGTGGCTTTCCAATGCCAAGGCTAACAGTTCGAGTCAACCTTACACAGTGGTGGCTCCCCAATGCCAAGGCTAGCAGTCCGAGCAACCTAACACAGTGGTGGCTTTCCACTGTCAAGGCTAACAGTCCGAGCCAACCTTACACAGTGTCAGTGGTGGCTTTCCATTGCCAATGCTAACAGTCCGGGTCAACATTACACAGTGTCAGTGGTGGCTTTCCACTGCCAAGGCTAACAGTCCGAGCAACCTTACACAGTAGTGGCTTTCCAATGCCAAGGCTAACAGTCCGAGTCAACCTTATACAGTGGTGGCTTTCCAATGCCAAGGCTAACAGTCCGAGTCAACCTTACACAGTGGTAGCTTTCCAATGCCAAGGCTAACAGTCCGAGTCAACCTTACACAGTGGTGGCTTTCCAATGCCAAGGCTAACAGTCCGAGTCAACCTTACACAGTGGTGGCTTTCCAATGCCAAGGCTAACAGTTCGGGTTCGGGTCAACCTTACACAGTGGTGGCTTTCCAATGCCAAGGCTAACAGTCCGAGCCAACCTTACACAGTAGTGGCTTTCCAATGCCAAGGCTAACAGTCCGGGTCAACCTTACACAGTGGTGGCTTTCCACTGCCAAGGCTAGCAGTCCGGGTCAACCTTACACAGTAGTGGCTTTCCAATGCCAAGGCTAACAGTCCGAGTCAACCTTACACAGTAGTGGCTTTCCAATGCCAAGGCTAACAGTCCGAGCCAACCTTACACAGTAGTGGCTTTCCAATGCCAAGGCTAACAGTCCGGGTCAACCTTACATAGTGGTGGCTTTCCACTGCCAAGGCTAACAGTCCGGGTCAACCTTACACAGTGGTGACTTTCCACTGCCAAGGCTAGCAGTCCGGGTCAACCTTACACAGTGTCAGTGGTGGCTTTCCAATGCCAAGGCTAACAGTCCGAGTCAACCTTACACAGTGGTGGCTTTCCACTGCCAAGGCTAAAAGTCCGAGCAACCTTACACAGTAGTGGCTTTCCACTGTCAAGGCTAACAGTCCGGGTCAACCTTACATAGTGGTGGCTTTCCACTGCCAATGCTAACAGTCCGGGTCAACCTTACACAGTGGTGGCTTTCCACTGCCAAGGCTAGCAGTCCGGGTCAACCTTACACAGTGGTGACTTTCCACTACCAAGGCTAGCAGTCCGAGTCAACCTTACACAGTGTCAGTGGTGGCTTTCCAATGCCAAGGCTAACAGTCCGAGTCAACCTTACACAGTAGTGGCTTTCCATTGCCAAGGCTAACAGTCCGAGTCAACCTTACACAGAAGTGGCTTTCCACTGCCAAGGCTAACAGTCCGAGTCAACCTTACACAGTGGTGGCTTCCACTGTCTAGGCTAACAGTCCGAGTCAACCTTACACAGTGGTGGCTTCCACTGTCAAGGCTAACAGTCCGAGTCAACCTTACACAGTGGTGGCTTTCCACTGCCAAGGCTAGCAGTCCGAGTTAACCTTACACAGTAGTGGCTTTCCACTGCCAAGGCTAACAGTCCGAGTCAACCTTACACAGTAGTGGCTTCCACTGTCAAGGCTAACAGTCCGAGTCAACCTTACACAGAAGTGGCTTTCCAATGCTAAGGCTAACAGTCCGGGTCAACCTTACACAGTAGTGGCTTTCCACTGTCAAGGCTGACTGTCCGAGTCAACCTTACACAGTAGTGGCTTCCACTGTCAAGGCTAACAGTCCGAGTCAACCTTACACAGAAGTGGCTTTCCAATGCTAAGGCTAACAGTCCGGGTCAACCTTACACAGTAGTGGCTTTCCACTGTCAAGGCTGACTGTCCGAGTCAACCTTACACAGTAGTGGCTTTCCACTGTCAAGGCTAACTGTCCGAGTCAACCTTACACAGTAGTGGCTTTCCACTGTCAAGGCTAACAGCCCGAGTCAACCATATAATAGTACCAGTACTAGTAGTGGCTTTCCACTGTCAAGGCTAACTGTCCGAGTCAACCTTACACAGTAGTGGCTTTCCACTGCCAAGGCTAACAGTCCGAGTCAACCTTACACAGTGGTGGCTTCCACTGTCTAGGCTAACAGTCCGAGTCAACCTTACACAGTGGTGGCTTCCACTGTCAAGGCTAACAGTCCGAGTCAACCTTACACAGTGGTGGCTTTCCACTGCCAAGGCTAGCAGTCCGAGTTAACCTTACACAGTAGTGGCTTTCCACTGCCAAGGCTAACAGTCCGAGTCAACCTTACACAGTAGTGGCTTCCACTGTCAAGGCTAACAGTCCGAGTCAACCTTACACAGAAGTGGCTTTCCAATGCTAAGGCTAACAGTCCGGGTCAACCTTACACAGTAGTGGCTTTCCACTGTCAAGGCTGACTGTCCGAGTCAACCTTACACAGTAGTGGCTTCCACTGTCAAGGCTAACAGTCCGAGTCAACCTTACACAGAAGTGGCTTTCCAATGCTAAGGCTAACAGTCCGGGTCAACCTTACACAGTAGTGGCTTTCCACTGTCAAGGCTGACTGTCCGAGTCAACCTTACACAGTAGTGGCTTTCCACTGTCAAGGCTAACTGTCCGAGTCAACCTTACACAGTAGTGGCTTTCCACTGTCAAGGCTAACAGCCCGAGTCAACCATATAATAGTACCAGTACTAGTGGTGGCTTTCCACTGCCAAGGCTAACAGTCAAAGGTTATCGAACACTGATATCATCATTTGAATCGGTCTTTTTTTTTGGTCTTGCTAGACTCACTGATTGAAGCGATGGGGTTACACCGTTCACTTTTTTGTTTACCTAAAGATTTTTTTTTAAATGCCATAATTGCAATGTATTTATTTCATGTGCACACATATTCGACTCCCTATAAGCTAGCAAAACAACTAAAATGGCGTTTCATCTTTTTTTAATGACTTGCACTTCTTTCCACTTGAACGTGTTTTCTATGCTGTAATTTCAAAATGAACACGGATACCACGGTTACCTGTCAATTTCTTTGCTTTCCAATTCCACATATTGAAATTCTTCTAAGTTGCATAAAGTGAAAAGACTCCAGATTTTGTCGACGTTCAGAAATTGACAGTTTCTCTTAACCTGTGCTCTTTCAAATCGAGATTAATTCATGTCGCCATGATAAACTTCTGAGTAATTAGTATACATACATTATAAATTCTTAAATTATTGAATGTCATTGGGAAAATGTTGATCAAGTTTAAAATTTTACCTTTTTTTATCTGATTCTCTTCTTCCCTTTTCAATCCATTGTTACTAGTCCAAATGTTGAAGAATACTTTTTACAAAGATTGGTGAAACTGACATGACTTTTTTTTTAAAATACACATTGTAGTACTCTTCATTTGTTACATCGTGATAGATCATCCCAGGTATTCCAACGACAACTTGATAACTGGCAATCATACAAATCAGGCTTTGTTCATGTGAATACGTGACGGATATATTGTTGGGTAACAATTCAAATGTACGTTATTTCGTCAGACTAATAAGATATTGTATTAAGTTCATCTGGTATCGTTTCAGGTATTCCAACGACGAATGGATGGAAGATTAGACTTCTTTCGTGATTGGCAGTCTTACAAATCAGGCTTTGGTCACGTGAATGCTGAGTTCTGGTTGGGTAACGATAAGTTATTTCGTCTGACCAATCAGAGATTGTATCAACTACGTGTAGATATGGAGGATTTCGAAGGAAACGAAGTGTATGCTTTGTATGGATATTTCTCTGTTGGCGATGAATTCAGCAACTATAAATTAACAGTGGGAAACTATTCAGGAACGTCAGGTAATTGGTATATGAGTGACACGTACAATGTTCAAGGCTGTGACTTGATTTCTCTTCGAGACATATATCAAAGCGTTAGGCTGGTGTCAGAATTTACGGCAGGGGGGGAGAAATGGGGGGGACATGAAAGAAATTGAGATATCAGAGGGGCATGAAAATTCTGATGGTCACAAAGGGGGTGGGCTTTACAACGACATTCGTAATAATTGCTGACATTTGTAATAACCCCGATATTTGTTATAAAAATCATGCTTTTCATGTAATAAAACCGACATTTGTAATAATTTCTACCAAATTAAACCTCGGGAGCAGTCATTTACCGAGTAAATTAAAACATTTCTCGCGGCTTTGCCGCAATAACTTCTAAAACCTATATTAAATGATGAGTTGGGTGACAGCCAAGTGAATATATTTGTGTATGCCTTCCTCTGTCAGTAAGCTTCCTGAACATAGGTACACTTTTCCGTCTAAAAATTCACTGAACATGAGGTCGATATGTTCCTATTTAAGATGTTAAAGGAATGTCTGCAATCCTTAGTGTTAAAGGTAATATTCAAAAAAGCATAGCATTGTTCTACCTCGAAGAGTAGCGCCCCGACGACAGTAAAGCCTAATTCTAAGAACATCCTTGCAGTAAGTAATGGGTATCTATTTTGGAGAAATGTATACGGTATTTGTGAGCAATGTAGCTAGTAGGATATTTGTTGTGGTAATGAACCTAAGGAAATCACAAGTCATGTAGGTATAGCTCATAAGGGAATGACTACACGGCGTCACATACTTTTAAATACCAATCATGACATCGTTAGCTATAAAATGAAAATAACACTAAACTGTGGATTCCTCCATTCCCGGCGAGGTTAGACCACGTCGCCCAATCAAAATCATCTAGACAAGCCAAGATCATCAGCAACGCTCCAGTGTAGCAGGACGCCACCAACGCCCAATGTGTGATATTACGGCCGATGTATGCTCGGCGTTCACATTAATCAGAGCTCGCATACATGCTGCGTCAAGTTCTCGTATCTGTGTCATTTCTTAGTCTCCGTGTCTTTTGTTTCAGGTGACTCCTTCAGTAGCCACAGCCGTGCTAATTTTTCAACCAAAGATGCAGAGCAAGGGGGTGCTACCTGTGCAGCAACTTATAAAGGAGGGTGGTGGTATACTGCATGTCACAGTTCTAACTTGAACGGCCTCTACCTGAGAGGAGAACATGAGAGTTACGCCGATGGAGTCGAGTGGGGCGCTTTTAAGGGACATTATTATTCACTTAAATTGACAGAAATGAAAATAAGACCAGTGCCTAGATAAAAGGTGGCTGGGTGGATGGCTTGATATTATTGTCATTGACATTACGATCAATGTGGTTGCGGCGTCGGGGGGGGGGGGGGTAGACTTCCTTTACCATTGAGTCTCCAACTTGGGTACCTTTCCACTTCTGACATTATATATTTAACCTATACTTGTGAAATATTTGCTCATTGGGGTGGGTTATGTTGCAGAGAATGGAAACTGGTGGAAGGCGAATTTTTAGAAAATGAAATCAGGGACCGGGAGGGCCACATTTTGCGGCACGAGTCCGAGCTTGATTTCTCCCCCCCCCCCCTACCTCTTATTTGCAAAATGTATTGTTTTGTCTATCTCAGGCCAACATGTTTAAATATAACTATATACATTTAGTGTATTCCACATAATAGGCGTTTTTCTATCAGTAAATATAACTCTAAGTACGTATTGTTGATGTCCGTAGAACTCGGAATTGGTCAACACCGTACCGTCGCAGGTTTTTTGGTTGTTCTTGGGGGTTAGGGGCCGAGGGTTGATTTCTTTGGTGGTGGGTTTTTGCACGCTGTTATTTCATTTGTTCATCTGAAAAGAATAAATAACTAGATATTTCTTATATTATCTGGCCAAGTCTTAAATTTATTATTTATATTTTATATAGATAAATAATGTGACGTTGGATACAATATGTATTTTTCACATCTTGTGACACGTTGAACTCTTTAGCTATGTTCAATTTCTTTAATTATACATTATGTACATTTTAGGATTTGTCAGGTTTTCCTTCCTGTATTGCAGGTTTGATTTGAATGAAAAAGCCTCTCAGTATTGCATTAATGTGTCTATTTTTTGTAAGCCAGCTTTGAAAACGTTTGTTTCTTCTTCTCTAACGTTTATGGTTCTACACACATTAAGGGTCAATTATCTTCTTCTCTAACGTTTATGGTTCTTTACACATTAAGTTGGGTCAATTATCTTCTTCTCTAACGTTTATGGTTCTACACACATTAAGTTGGGTCAGTTATCTTCTTCTCTAACGTTTATGGTTCTACACATATTAAGTTGGGTCAATTATCTTCTTCTCTAACGTTTATGGTTCTACACACGTTAAGTTGGATTAATTGTCTTCGTCTCTAACGTTTATGGTTCTACACACATTAAGTTGGGTCAGTTATCTTCTTCTCTAACGTTTATGGTTCTACACACATTAAGTTGGGTCAATTATCTTCTCTAACGTTTATGGTTCTACACATATTAAGTTGGGTTAATTATCTTCTTCTCTAACGTTTATGGTTCTACACACATTAAGTTGGGTCAGTTATCTTCTTCTCTAACGTTTATGGTTCTACACACATTAAGTTGGGTCAATTATCTTCTTCTCTAACGTTTATGGTTCTACACACATTAAGTTGGGTCAGTTATCTTCTTCTCTAACGTTTATGGTTCTACACATTAAGTTGGGTCAGTTATCTTCTTCTCTAACGTTTATGGTTCTACACACATTAAGTTGGGTCAATTATCTTCTTCTCTAACGTTTATGATTCTACACACATTAAGTTGGGTCAGTTATCTTCTTCTTTGTTCTCTTTAATCCAGTGTAGGTGTGTTCAATTAGAGGCGAATATTTTTTTAAATATAAATATGGTCAATTGTTATCCGATTTATGTAAGCTTACTTTTTACACCCTTTATTTCTTTCCGGTACTTTTTACACCCTTTATTTCTTTCCGGTACGTTTTACACACTTTACGTCTTTATATTGTAAATGTCTTTCATTTCCTTGACTGAAGTAGGTGGGTGTGATTAATTAGAGTGGAGTATGATCCGTATGCTGGTATGGAAGTATTGTAATATCTTTTAAGTAGGCGGGAAAAGCCAACAAGATATACAAATGACGTGATTCCTTTATGTTACGCTGCACCTGACGTTGACTTATAGATTTCGAAAATAGCTAATTATCAAAACTGAAAGCGAAGGTGGAACAATAACTGTACTGTACTTACAATCACAGCGTCATTAACCAACGCCCTTTTTTTAAAAAAAAAACTCAAGAAAAAGTGAATCACTGTACTTATATAGGCAGACTAATTGGGTCCTACTATTCAGTTTATCCATTATACGATGATTTTTTACTAAATTTATGGAAATTATAGCTTTGCTGCATTCATTGAAAATCATACAAAATAATAGGTCATTCAATCAAGAAGGGAGGAAGAATTTGGATGGTGAACGAACTCCGTCTCGTATGATCCATGACACACTTTCAACCCATCCATCAATCAATTATCATCAATCCATCCATCCATCCACCCAATGCACCATCCAGCAATCAAGCCAGCTATACATCCATTCATCCACCCAATGCAGTCATCCATCAATCAAGTATCATCAATCCATCCATTCATCCATCCATCCAATGCAGCCATCCATCAATCAATCAATTATGTAATGTTTATCTGTTCCCAGAGGTTCAATTGCATACCAAGGGGTGTAATGTTTATCTGTTCCCAGAGGTTCAATTGCCTGCCAAGGGGTGCAAAGTTTATCTGTTCTCAGGGGTTCAATTGCCTGTCAAGTGGTGTAATGTTTATCTGTTCCCAGAGGTTCAAATGCCTGCCAAGCGGTGTAATGTTTATCAGTTCTGTTCCCAGAGGTTCAATTGCCTGCCAAGGGGTGTATTGTTTATGTGTTCCCAGAGGTTCCATTGCCTGCCAAGGGGTGTAATGTTTATCTGTTCTCATAGGTTCTATTGGCTGCCAAGGGGTGTATTGTTTATCTGTTCCCATAGTTTCTATTGCGAGCCAAGGGGTGTAATGTTTATCTGTTCCCAGAGGTTCAATTGCCTGCCAAGGGGTGTAATGTTTATCTGTTCTCATAGGTTATATTGCCTGCCAAGGGTTGTAATGTTTATATGTTCGCAGAGGTTCTATTGCGAGCCAAGGGGTGTAATGTTTATCTGTTCTCATAGGTTCTATTGCCTGCCAAGGGGTGTAATGTTTATCTGTTCTCATAGGTTCTATTACGTGCCAAGGGGCGTAAGGGGTGGACCATTTGATATCCGGGGGGGGGGCTTGGAATATTTCGGGAAAAAATATGCCAAATGAAGTTGCTTGAAAAAAAATCCGGATATGAGTGGGTGATGGAAAAAAAATGGACCACTGCTGCTAGAAAAAAATGTCTTGGCAGGGAAATGATGCACAGGTTCGAGTATACTGTTCAACCTGCTCGTACCTTTCCAACCAGGACACTTGTCAAATCATGACAAACATTTTCCAACACATGTCAGGGACCAGTCAGTTTCGTTAGCCTGTGGTACATATATATATTTGTTCTTGTCTCTGTTTCTTTCATAAATTGTTTAAATATTACATCATGTAAGGGTTCAAACATAACTATACATAAAATTATACATATAATACATGCATTACCTAGCTACCACACTAGTTACAGAACATGACATGTAAGTGTTTGGCTGTTTCACAATCAGTGCTTCACTTATCTTGCACTTTGGGGCAAAAGTGAACTTGAAGGTTTTGTTATCGTAATCTTCATACTATTAGATAGTTTACAAAAGAACTTAATCTAAATTGTTCTAGTCTCTTCAGTATGAATTTGTCAGAAGGGATGAATATACGTCCTATTTCGGACACTACATGTATCGACACCACGTGCACAACTCAAATTCAAGTTTCTATTGTACACTAGGTATGACCTCCTAAAGTGCTCTAACACATCAGTAACTTTACTATACATGCAACATCAATGCCCCTATACCAATGTTACAGGCCCACTTTTATAACATGGAAAACTTAAAAGTTATATTTACTTTTAATAGCTTTTCGAAGCTTGGCAATATATATCTCAGCGGCTATGAATAACCTAAAAATTGCCTAAATAGAAACAAAAAACTGCAGATCTGCCGGGGGGGGGGGCTTGGACTCCATCACCCCAGAGGACACTCATTCGTTAAACTAACAATAAGATTCACCAAAATTGGTAAAAAAAACAACTTCAAATGCTTCTAGGGGAGACCCCCTAGGACCCCCCCCCCCACATACACACCCCCCCCCCCACACACACACAACACAACAAGAGGTAGACATGTCCAAGCCTCAAATCAAAGTTCTTCCCTCCACCTCTTACTGTCAAGATGCTATGAAACTTTATTTCAAAAATGTTTCAACCTCACGTAGTTGCTTTTTACATGTTAGACCTGTCTTGGAAAGTTTGTAAATTATTAAAATCAAACATGTATGAAATATGTAGTTTTCTAAATAAAATCTGTGTGTGATAGAACAGCATCTTTTAACTCTCTGTATTACCCTGTGCGAAAACCAAACAGAAAATTGTGGCAACAAAAGTAGGTGTTCAACACTGACATAAAAAAAATCCGGATATCTCAAAGAAGCAGCATAGGCGAAGGAGAAAAAAAATAATTCTCAGGCAAGCAGGTGTGAAAAAAAATGACTCTCCACCAATCTTCCAAGCCCCTCACCCCCCACCCCCACCCCCGGATATCGAATGGTCTACCCCTAAAATTCATCTGTTCTCATAGGTTCAATTGCCTGCCAAGGGGTGTATTGTTTATCTGCTCCGCCGGAAAATCAACTGACTCTTTCCTTGATAAATAAACGGTA
Organism: Glandiceps talaboti; assembly: GCF_964340395.1. Classification (NCBI taxonomy): domain Eukaryota; kingdom Metazoa; phylum Hemichordata; class Enteropneusta; family Spengelidae; genus Glandiceps; species Glandiceps talaboti. The sequence continues at coordinate 27,839,299 of NC_135554.1, read as the reverse complement.
ATTTCGAATTGAAATTTGAAAAATGTTGATAGGTTGTTTCGTCTCCTTTCATATTACGACGACGAACAAGAAATCCATTTCCTGGATATAGTAACCAAGTAACACGTTCAAGTAATTGAGTTTATTATATATTTGCCTTAATATAAATACCACACATGTACTAAAACAACAGTCGTCAAGCTAACGGTAACCAGCGGCCGGTCGTGTTCAACACTGTACATGTTCGTAATCTTTCAAATAAGATAAATTGACTTCACTATTAAAACGCACGAACGCTACTTTCTCAGGGTTTCTCCACTGGCGGTAACGTATTCACTGTTGTGTCGATAAATACCTGTTGGTTAAATTCGGCATTTTGGTCTGCGCGATAGACATTTTTGGCTTTCAATCATGGCCAAAAAGTCTACGAGCAATGATTTGTAGACACCCTTTCATTTTCAAATCATGACTCAATTACATTGCTGGTGTTTACAATCATTTTTTGTTAATTTTCAAATCGTACATTTTCGTCTTCATGGTAGACATTTTTGAATCGGTACACTTGTGACGCATTCTAGATTCTTATCTGCATAGTTCACCGTACCCATCAAACAAATTTCAAGAAACAGATTTGGACAAAAAGCATTCAAAATTTAATAACACAAACATATAATTATTTGTGAAAGAATCAAGCGACTGGTGGTCACATAAATATGGCAAGCCATGTGTTGCAATATTCAATAAAACACAATTCCATGCATAAAATGACATTCCTATTCATGTTTACACATTAATCTCAAAATCGTTCTCGTCAGTGTAAAAATCAATCTTTATGTTCGTACTATTAATGTGGGTGGTTATACGTATTTAATTATCGTCAAAAATGTATTAGTATTCGTCAAAATTACACATTTTATATTGTTATTGATGAATTTATTAAATATTCGGTAAATTATATTTGCATTGATCGAGTTTATATTTAGTCCAACGTTCTATGTACTTGCCATAAAATTCATATCCTCAAGCTACAATCTTATTTCCGTTGCGCGTCAACTTGTTCATCAAGGAGTACGCATGCGTAATGCAATTCAAATAAAGTGTATTTGAGTTTCATAAAACTTTCATTAGTATTCAACGTGTTGCAAGTTCTGGTGAAAGTCACGTCAGGGTGTGGGTTCTGTGTACGTTCAGACCACCAATGGTGGTATGAAGTGTACGGAAGTAAAGGCTTGTCACCATGCCTCTAAGGAGAATTTACATTCGCACAAGTCACTGGGCCTTTTTATTCTTTATTTGAATAAAATGAAGTAAACTGGGTTTTTTTAAACATAGCTGTGTTCTCTCGTGTGAAATAACCTTAGTAACCAACAGCCGGGTTAACCACAGGGGCGTGTAATATTTCATAGATTGTTGTTTTCTTATTGCTTAGAATGCCGTTTTCTTAGGAAAATATCGTACGAATCTTGCTGCTACAAATGTATCAATCTCTATACTACTTAGAAATATTATATGTCACTTCCCTTTACATGTGGGAATATATATTACTCAAAAGGTTGTTATATTTAGTCTGTAGACCTGGAAAACAACAATCTATGAAATATTACACGCCCCTGTGGGGTTAACTAAGTAACGATGACTAGTAACTGGCTGTTTTTTTAATGAGGAGAACACTTTCCTTTATTTATGCATTTGTATATACAATCCATAAAAAAAATTATTGATATTTGTCAAAATTACATTTGTATTCTGATTTTCAATATTGTTATCAATATATTGTTTTTGTATTGGGTAAATTATATTTATAATAATGTATGTATGTATGTATGTATGTATGTATGTATGTATGTACGTATGTACGTACGTATGTATGTATGTATGTATGCATGCATGCATGTATGTATGTATGTATGTATGTATGTATGTATGGATGGATGGATGGATGGATGGATGGATGGATGACATTAAATGTGGGTAGCACTTTAAAAATAACACATAAACAGTACAGTGGTGCTACCACGTCGCCGGCGCTATTTTTATTGAATGCTATACTAGTATATGGTGCTGCATACATTTACAAAAAGTGCAGGGTATATATTATTGATATCGCGCCAAACCAGTACAATATTAGCTGAATACCAATATAAGTATGTAAAAAGATTCAGAAAATGTGATGTAGTGTACTTCAAAGTTGTTAGTGGGGAGTCCTCGACAATGGAGTGTTTGAGTTCCCTTCGTAAGGTTAAACACATTTTATAACTGACAAGCACGCCTAGCGTTACCTAAGCCCTATATTTCAGATTATCATAATTTTTCTTCTACACATGCGTCCTTGAGAGGCGCTCTCTCTCCATTTGGTGAGTATTGTTTTGTATTTCTTTCATACTCGGAGCTTGGACGGGTACAGCTATTGTAGTAGCTGATATATGTGAGTTAACGTAGTCTTGCAGTATTAAAACCTCGATTGGCACGCACTGAGGTTTGTCGCAGGAGTCAGGGATATTCAACTAACGCTGTTTCTATGGACGTGTAGAATGTTTATATACTAAGCAACTATCGACAAAACTATATACCTAAAGAGTGAAATACATGAGAAGTTCATTTTGGAAACTAGCGTGCCAAAGCATAAATACGACACAGCATGGCTGTTTTTCGAGAAAATTTGCCTGGCAGCACGATTTCAAATGTCAGTTCTCGTCATCGGCTGAGCGTGGTAAGTATCACTCCAACAGAGCTCGATCTTACGTCGGATTGGAGAACGGAATCTCGGAACCGGCGTATACGTATGGCAAAAATGCTTGCTATTCTTTTTGCACCTATCATTGTAATCGTTATTCAAACTGGTCTCCAGGTCCAGGGTACCGTGAAAAATAAGTCGGACGTAGAAGACGCACGAAGTGAGATCAGAATCAGCATCTATACCGGTGCCTTGGTGACTGCATTGCAAAGAGAACGCGGAATGACTGCAGTATATTTAAGCTCAAACAGCAGTGATGCTTTGTCAAATTTGCGCTCGTTCTATGAAAACACCAACGCTGCAATAAATGACATATCAGTTTGGCCAGCTGAAGAAAAGGATGGTCCTGAATTTGCTTCTAAAGAGAGTTTTTACAAATATTTACATGACCATCGTTCAAAAGTGCAGGCCGGCGGGTATTTTAAAAAAGAAATTGATTTTTACACGTACATTAACAATATGATCATCAGTTGGGTAACAGCAAGAATAGATATGACAGCTGACTGGGTATTATGGAGAGCAGTGATGGCGTATGATACCCTGCTCCGAACCAAAGACGCCATGGGTATTGAGAGAGCAATGGGAGGAACGTTCTATGGAATGGGAGGTTTCACTTTAGAGGAGAGTCAATGGTTTTGCGAGATATCCGCTGCCACAGAAACACTCATGAAACAAAGTAAACAATACTTTCAGCCCGTACAAGACAAATACGATGAAATAATGTCTCTCGATTCCTCCAAAAGACTTCGACGTGAACTTGACAAGCTAAAACGAGAAATATACGCAAATAACATAACAAATGCAGATGTTATCCAAAGCCTTTACTGGTTCGATAACATGACTAATTATATAAATATACATACCCAGCTTGAGAATATGATAACAGAGTCTATCTACATCATGCTTGAAGAGAAAATTGAGCAAGCCGTGTTCGATGTCACCATAAGTTTAGTGATACTGGCTTTGGTTTTGTTAGTTTGTCCTATTATAAGCATCATGTATATAATGTCAGTTAATAGAATGACATCTGCTATCAAACTCTACGCCTTGACATTGACGGAGAAAACTATGGAACTTAATAAAGAAAAGAAACGTTCGGAACATCTACTTTATCGAATGTTACCACCGACTGTTGCTGACGATCTAAAGCGAAATAAGACCGTAAATGCTGAATGTTTCGACTCGGTAACTATTTTCTTCAGTGATATCGTTGGGTTTACAGAACTCGCTAGCAGTATTACACCACTCGAGGTAAGTTAGTTGATGAAATTTATCATATGGGTGTACAAAGTATATTGGTCGCCAACATGTATGTATGTATGTATGTATGTATGTATGTATGTATGTATGTATGTATGTATGTATGCATGCATGCATGGATGTATGGATGGATGGATGGATGGATGCATGTATGTATGTATGTATGTATGTATGTATGTATGTATGTATGTATGTATACGTGTGTGTATGTATGTATGTATGTATGTATGTATGTATAAACAGTCTGGGTTCCGTACTTTTCACTCTTGCCGAACGGTAACTGCACTATTAGTCTATTGGAGTAATGACATTGGCAACAAAGATCTGGTTGGTGTAATCTTCCTAGATCTAAGGAAGGCGCTTGACCTTGTGAATCATGAAATATAACTCGAATTAATTGCATATGCACATTTATTCAGATCCTATCTTGCGAATAGGAAGCAATGGGTTTCTGTCAATAGTTGAATTTCTGAAAGCGTTCCCCCCATAGGTTGGGGTACAAGGTTCGATCATAAGACCGCTTGTATATCACGTTGTACTTCGGATTGCGAAATCGATATGTTCGATATGTCTACGATTTATTTATACGTCAGCACAGTCAGTGAATAGATCTTGAGTGCAAGTTTAACGGTGACCTTGGTAGTATTAGTGATTGGTGTACTGAGAACAAACTGTGCCCTAACATTGACAAGACAAACTGTACCCTAACATTGACAAGACAAACTGTACCCTAACATTGACAAGACAAACTGTGCCCTAACATTGACAAGACAAACTGTGCCCTAACATTGACAAGACAAAATGTGCCCTAACATTGACAAGACAAACTGTACCCTAACATTGACAAGACAAACTGTACCCTAACATTGACAAGACAAACTGTACCCTAACATTGACAAGACATAATGTACCCTAACATTGACAAGACAAATTGTGCCCTAACATTGACAAGACAAACTGTACCCTAACATTGACAAGACATAATGTACCCTAACATTGACAAGACAAACTGTACCCTAACATTGACAAGACAAACTGTGCCCTAACATTGACAAGACAAACTGTACCCTAACATTGACAAGACAAAATGTACCCTAACATTGACAAGCCAAACTGTACCCTAACATTGACAAGACAAAATGTACTGTAACATTGACAAGACAAAATGTACCCTAACATTGACAAGACAAACTGTGCCCTAACATTGACAAGACAAACTGTACCCTAACATTGACAAGACAAAATGTACCCTAACATTGACAAGACAAACTGTACCCTAACATTGACAAGACAAAATGTACCCTAACATTGACAAGACAAAATGTACCCTAACATTGACAAGACAAACTGTACTGTAACATTGACAAGACAAACTGTACCCTAACATTGACAAGACAAACTGTACCCTAACATTGACAAGACAAACTGTACCCTAACATTGACAAGACATAATGTACCCTAACATTGACAAGACAAACTGTGCCCTAACATTGACAAGACAAAATGTACCCTAACATTGACAAGACAAACTGTGCCCTAACATTGACAAGACAAAATGTACTGTAACATTGACAAGGCAAACTGTATGGTAGTTACAACTCGACAGAAAGAACATACTTGTCACGTAGTGACTGGAATGTAAAACTGAATGAATAAAGTGTTTTCTTCCACAATCGGCAAGGCGGCAATTCTATAATAGCTTTGTTTTACCTTACTTTGATTATTGTCAGACAATATGGGGATGCTGCAGCAAGATAGATAACACCCGTTTACATAGTTTACTGAAACGTTCCATGGCATGAGGCTTATTTTAAATTGTGACTCCGGCATGTCTCCAACAGAGATGCTAATCAGGCTAAATTGGTATCCACTCTCCTATATCGTTTCTATTGTTTCGGTGTACGAAGTACTAGATTGTCGATACAACATACAAAGGAAAGGATAAGTAGCAATCCATGTTGAAAATAATTTGTTAAAGTTTAGTCCCATCAAAAGGAGGTCAAAGGGTAAAAAGTCAATATTACCCCAGTGGGTAAAGTGTGGACTGAATAAGGAGAGGTAAAAAGTCAATATTACCCCCCTCCTCCCCCAGTGGATATATTATGAACTGAATTAGGACTATACAAAGGAGAATACATCTTATTTGTATAAATTATTCGGATATAAACACTTGAGACATAATGATTCAGTTACATGTAAGTTGCTATCAGCAGTTAATGTATACAAACACAGAATAACATTGCAACCAAGTGGGTTGGTGATCATTATAGTGTTGAAATGTACATTTATAAGATTGCAATCATTGCATAGTCTTTATATATGAAGTGGTAGAAGAATGTTGCAATGGTCATTATACATGGCCTAGCCTTTTTTGTAGAAAAGAATGCTTTTACGAGCATAAGGATATTGTCCTCATATTTCAGGCAAGAAATGAATAATTTTGACAATCAAGTATACTATACATTGTCATGTCTGATCCCACGTACGTGTTCATTGTACTTTTAGCTAAACCCCGGGGGGTACTCGGGTGGGTAATGGGTACATGTGCACCCTGGTGGACAAAACTTACAACCACAAACTTCAAAAAGTAGGGGTCAAAAGTCTACATTTTAGCCAGAAATAGGGGTCAAACGATACACTTTCAAGTGACACGTGCATGCTTCAGTCATCGCTAGTTCATTGGCTGCCCGGGGGCTGGAGGGAGGGGCGCCTACTTCCGATAAAAATGACTGAAAACAACCCGTGGAAACAACCTTGTTCAAAATATGGGGTGAAAAGTCGTACGTGCATTCAAAGAGTTGAGTCAAACCTCTACATAATTGCTTTAAAAATCAAGACTCAAAAGTCTACATAAGTCGAAAAAGGGGGTCAAAACAGCGGTACATACTTATATACTCTTTCTATGGGATTACCCCCCCCCCCCCCGAGTCAGACCAAGCATGATCATTGTCATCTCATCAATGTCTTAGGATCAATCTTATCTCTTCCTATGACGCAGTCACTTTGTAAACAATGCTTCCGTTTCACAGTTTTAAAAATGTGTACCAAAATTAAACTATCTCACGCCCTATCAATGAGGACGTTTTAATTTCCTTGAAAATCACATGGTAGTTGATAGGACGTTGTGGTGGGTGTTGTTATGGTAGGTAGTTTCCTGTTCTCACCTATTCATAAACGAGACACTGATTAAAACACACACCACTAACTCCGCTCATTCTAACGAACCAAATCATTACATGCTTGTCGTTAAATAGGGTAGATCTGTTTTGTTCCAAGTATTGTTTAAAACATCTCCATGCCAACAAAATATTGCAATCTAAGTAATGTCTTTGCGATGAAATGTAGCAGTGTTAGAAAACTTTTGTCTGAGCCAGACTACGAAATGTCAGGCAGGAGTCATAACATTAAAATGAAGTAATAGATAACTCGAAATTGAAGTTTATTGGCCTAGAATGAAACCTTCTTCCAGATGTCGTGCGATACTCGTACTCAGCGCCACTTCTCAGCTAATTAATGACAATGGTCAGTAATTGCAAGTTGCCACTAAATGTCAACTAAATGTCAAGATATTAGACAGAGAGTTAGACCGTCATGGTGTACATACGGAAATAGAATTACATTGATTGAAGCATTAGTTTTGTAAGGAAGTAATCATGGAAGGTGATTATGAAGAAACCTGCAGTGGAAACAACTATTTTTAATTGATTTGATCTATTTCTCAATAAATCAATCAATCAAGGTCAACAGAATTGCATTGAGATACTGGTATTGTCAAGAAGTCATCAGTAAAGGTGATCATTTCATCAAAAAAAGTCTACACAATCTACAACTGATATGAATATTGATTAAAAAACACATCCAATGCATATGGGCACAATCAGTTTTGTTGCTGTGGAGTAAAAAAAACTGATGAAAACGTCTGCCGCCTAAATGACCTATCTTGATCTTTAATGTACAGTGTACAAGTTGATACAAAAAGATATCGGAATATTAATGATTACAAAATTCTAACAAATGATTTCAACTGACAAACAGTAAAAAAAGTAATTTTCTTAGAAGCATGCACATGTATCATCCAAACGGCAAACCTATCATTAACCTAACGGTAAGAGTGTACTAAGCTTGTTGATGGACCTTTTCATTTCAATGAGTTGGAATAAATCAAAAGTGTCTTCTTATATTACAATAACTGACTAAGCATTCAGTTTACGTCTAGTTACATGTTCCCTGGCCTTTTATGAGAGGCGTTCAATTTAGATATGATCTGATTTGATGAGAGAAGACCTTTATAATATCATAGAAAGCAAAATAATTCTCAACCCAAATTATAGCGCGCGCACACACACACACACACACACACACACACACACACACACACACACACACACACACACAGTCACACGTTATCGCCTTTCAATAAATACCGCATATACAATGAATACCATAGGGATTCTGTCACCATTTTGGTTAAGGCCGCATTCTAATCTAACATTTCGATTTCGGGAGAAATTCCACGTAAAAAATATTGCCACTTAATACTGCCATAAACTAGTTAGGAGGGTATTAAATTGATACACTTAATACTGCAATGGACTACTAGTTAAGAGAGTATTCAGTTGATACACATAATACTGCCATGGACTACTAGTGTTACGGATGACAGAATACAACTTTTTGATATTCGCTAAGTTTTGATGTTTTGCGAGGTCACCGTGAACTCTCAGCTGTCATGAATTAATACTTAGAACAAATGTTTGCATTTCGCGAATATTCTTCTTCTAAGATGACAACATTAAGTTATTATAAGATCGTTGATGTCACATAATGACTAATTACAGACAGTTGGAAGAACAATGACGTGATCACATTGTTTAGCTAGTTTTCATATTTGTCAATATCATTTGCATTGAATTAAGGCGACGGCAATACTTCCGTTTTAGTCATTTATGGTGCTGATTATTTTATTACCCAATCATTTGAGTATTGTATATTTTATGTTTATAAGAATTTAATGAAATAAATGATGGATTCAGTCTTTGGAAGAGACGGTCGATCCGAGGTCAGGAGCTTCGATCTGCTCCGTGGCCACTTCCAAATGATCCAGGTTAACCATGAACATTGTGTGTAGTCTGAGCTAATTCCCTAAAAGTCCAAGTCGATCCCGTGTACAGAGTGAAGAGAGAGAGAGAGAGAGAGAGAGAGAGAGAGAGAGAGAGAGAGAGAGAGAGAGAGAGAGAGAGAGAGAGAGAGAGAGAGAGAGAGAGAGAGAGAGTAACATTGAAGGAGGGTCACCTCCCAATTTGTTACACTAGTTAGGAGGGTATTGCTGAGGACAGTATATGTTTGGCCACAGGGGTATACATATTTAATTCAATATGACTCTATCTCAAGTAATATATGTGCAGCTGGCATTCGTATCAATACCTTTGTGCTAAAATGACCTAATATTGAATATGACTAAAGCCAATGCGAGGATTTATTGGGTTTATAAGAGTTCACTTTGTAGCACCTGTCTAATATTGAAATGACCTAATAACTTGATTATTAGAAGTATTAAGCCAAATTCATGTGTTGAATGCATATATATGTATGTATGTATGTATGTATGTATGTATGTATGTATGTGTGTATGTGTGTATGTATGTATGTATGTATGTATGTATGTATGTACGTCTGTACGTACTTACGCATGTATGTATGTATGTATGTATGTATGTATGTATGTATGTACGTCTGTACGTACATACGTATGTATGTATGTATGTATGTATGTATGTATGTATGTGTGTTTATGTATGTAAGTCTGTACGCATGTATGTATGTATTTGTGTGTGTGTGTTTGTGTACACTGTAGCAGTATGTACACTTTAGCAAGTGCAACTGCCAGATATTTCAATGATTGAGTTGAAATATTGTATGCATCTTTGAAAGCTACCCTTTGAGATTAGTATTGCTATTGGTTTTTGTGACTCCTTTTAATGGTTCTGAAAACCTTGCACGCTCCCTGGTGGCGAGACTTCGATCGCGTTCCCTCAGACTTCTACTGTAATGTACACTCTCGGAAAACCCTTACAAATAACACGTTAACTTCAAGAAATGGTTTGGAAAAGATAAAGTATATTGACATTTGTGTTTCTGCCTATCTGCCACCTATATTTGGGTATTCATGTTAAAACGAGTTGCTCTCCTTATATTGATAAAAAAAAAAGTCGATGTTAAGTGTTAAATCCGTTCATTTGAATGGAAAACGCAGTTGTTATCAAACACCCAATACTTTTCAGTAACATAATCCTATATCGTTATTCATTCTAGTAATGAAAAGGCACGCTAGTTTCAAGGGTATGGATCAATTATGTCACTAGAAAACTAAACGATGGTAACATTGACGAAATAACGATTGTTCAGCATTTGTTTAAAAAGTTAATCAAATAATTTTAAAAGCATCATTTAATTTTTAATAGTGGAGAAACCTTATGAATTGCTTTTTTTTTCGTACGTCATCAGTGAGTTGATTTACATAAAGTATGACGTCAATAGATAGTGTTATCCGGCGATTTTGATTCTTTTGCCGAAACGTTTATTTACAAAGCGGTGGACCAACCTTTGTCATTGTATCCTCTTTGTGTTAGTGTTACTATAAATGTGGATAAGTAAAATTAGAGCCAATGTCCCCTAACCTGACCGAAACACTGTGCGGCATACACACGTATACTTTTATTGGTTCATACAATATTGTAAATAAAGACAACACTTCAGACACACTGAGTCATTATTAAATGTACAAACAAAATACAATAGACATTGTTACCACTGAATTCAAAGTCATTGACAATACGCATTGTTATCACTAAAGTCATTGACAATAGACATTGTTACCATGGAACTTTGAGAATAGACTTCAGTGGTAACAGTGTATCACAATTACCTGCAGTTTGTTTACATTACTAATGGCAGAGTGTTTCTGAAATATTGGTCTTATCTAGAAATATCATGTACGCCAAGATAAAGATAAATTTGTGCCTGATACTACTTCGGCGATGCTGGGTGAAATTGGATGTAAATGAAATCTGAGTCATTTCTGTATAATGAAGTATTTTGTTAGCCTAGATGACGGTATTTCATGATGAATTACCTCACCACTGTTCATTTTGAATAGTCTCATACTTTGCGATGTGTATTGAAAATAACACAAGGGAGCTTTCGGTAGTTGCAGGTGAGAGGGGATAGGAAAAAGCGGAAGTAGATTCACAGATTGGTTCCTGGGGAGGACCAAAGTGGATTTTGAGAGGCATCATTGTATGTCTAACGTTGCATTATTTTGTGATTTTGATATCCCTTCGCTGCCACCATTGCCGCATTCCACCCCTTATGCAATAATATCACACCATGACAATAATGCAGCGAATCATATTGTTAGTTGTGGTCTGATGAGAGGAGTCTGTGGCAACAGTGTGGTTAGATATTTGAGATAATTTCGGAAGTCGGGATGTAGATAATGTCGGTCGTGTGTCCATCTAGTCCGAGTTCTGGCCTTCAGCTCTGTCAATTAGATCTAAACAAGGGGTATTAATTAATGCAACGCCCTCCAACTAATTCATTGTGGTGGCAGTAGTAGTTGTGGAAAACAACCAATGCCTTTAAAATAGTATTTGTGGTGAGATAAAATCATTTAACTTTTATTCTGAGACACGTGTCCCTTGTTCACATTTGACACCATTTTAAAAGATGGTTTTGAAATACATACATGTAATGTAAATAACAGGGTTGTGTCATATTTAAGAGAAAGGATATTGTGAGAGGTCCATTTTATAGAAACCTGTACGACTGCTTAATGTAGACATGAGCTAGTGTAATATATAATAAATATAAGGCTATTAGATATTGGAATTCATATTTTATGTATCATTTCATAGTATAATTATGCTAAAATTATTTAGTGCGGACAAGGAAAATATTACATATAGCGAAAAACATTCTTGCTTTCAAATGTTTAATCTGATACCTGCATCAGATACCATATATCCACATATATATTCCATAATTGTTCCCTTTATTTCTCTTTGGGGATACATAAGCTGAAATTTACCTAAAGCACTTATTTAACGTATTTCAGCAAAATTTCTCAAAACTTCTCCAGGACTCGACTCGACTCGACTATTGTTTCTCATTACTCCAAATTACTGAAAATGAGTCACTCGTAGTTTGTAAAGAAAATATTAAGACTTCACTTGCTTGTAGCGAAGGAGATTTACAGTTCTTTTCCCAGACGCAAGCCAATGATATTTAATGAACTATCAAGATCTGCGGGCCTGATCACAAGGTTTCACTTTGAGATAGACACCAAAAAGATAACACACAAACATCACGTACACAATGTGACACAACTCATCCTAGTCTGTATTCACACGCAGATTATATTTTATCATATTCCTTCTGAAATATGTTTTATTTAAATGCTTATTGTGTGTAAATACATAACCTATAACATACAATCTAATAGTCAGCATGCACAATGTACACTGCACAGAACGCGCGCCACTCGTACTCACTGAGGATTTGAACACATAAATATAATCTTGACTTCATGGAACGTCCAGTGCATATCATGTTTAATTCTATTAATTTCGACGGTAACAATAGTATTAAAGATAAATAACAAAAAAAAGTCAAGACGACTGTTGACAGTCTAAACTCATCCCTATGCAGCCACTAACTCAGAACACGTACAACACTCTCTACATTGGCTATCGATTAGTTCTCGTATGCAATACAAAAAATTTTGTGTGATGCGACAGTCACCACTATCTTTGTCGTCTTATTTAGCTGTATGCTCCCCCTACACAATGTCTATCATCTTCAGATACCGTCGTCTGAAAATATCATATGTCATAAAAGAGTTGGTGAACGATCCTTCTCTTACACAGTTCCTTCAATCTGGAACAATTTACCCTGCAATCTACGTCATCTGCACTCTCAGTCATCTTTCTGCTGTAATTTTAAAACCCAATTACATCTTTTAGCCTTCCCAACCCATCTCTCCCCACGTTGTTGCCATTATTCTGATTGTCACCCTGCGTCCTTCCATTGTAAATCTGTAACGCGTTCTTTTTTAGCGCCTGGAGTTCTCCGGAGAGCAGGTTCATAATGTTCTATATTAATATCTGCCTGTGTTTATTGTCAAGGTGTGCACACTGCAGCAAAAGTTAGCAATTCTTGACAGACTATGGCTTGCAATGTTAATGTTGAACATTTCTGAGATCGTTCGAAATCATTTGCATTCGAGCTTTTCAGGGGAAGATACCCTCTGTTATCTGTTATTCGTAAAATGTGAAATATTGTTTCTTGTTATTAGTGAGTAAGTTTTCAACATGATTTGTTCAATGATATATTATCTCTACTGGTCAATTGACGTGTGTGCCGCTTTATATAAGTACTTTAAGGGTAAATGTCAAAACAATCAATTTTCTTTGTTTATGACAATTGACTTTGTGAAACCTGATAACCCATCCATTTATTTTTACATGGAATCTCAACACTGATTAATTCAACAGAAAGATACTGTATATTTTTATCACTCGTTACCATGAAAACAAGGTAAGAAGAGAGATTTAACCTGCAGCACATGATATCGGTAAAGTACTCTTTCCCTGTCACATACCTTTTTATATTAGATGATTAACACTCAATTATCTCGTATAGATTAATAATTGAAATATTTAAAATATGTAGTTTGTGAAATTATTGGATTAAGAAAATATATTTGACAAAACTATGTAGGTCACATAGTCCATATAACATATTTAGATCGTTCTCACAATAACTTTGTGATGATCAGTGCAGAGTTATGCTTGCATATCATTGAATGCAGTAACCTTTGATAGTCGTAAACACGCTTTCTCTCTTATCAGATAGAATATATTCGAGGGAAATGAAAATATATGAACTTTTTAAATAAGTTATGGCAAAACCCCTCTAAATATTAATTATGTTTGAAATGAACAAGCAATTGCAAGAAGCTAATAATACACTGAAAGTAGTGACATAATCGGGGCTAGAAATGATATGTTCACATTAAATTTGTTTTTCCACAAGGAGATAGAAACCAAATATTTATTATATATTTTGATTTTATACTTTTCATGAAGATCTCTGACGGTCACTTTATAACCTGATATTCATAATTTATGTAATATGTAACTTATACAAAACTACAAATGTCATTGGTACATGTTAGATATATAAATGTGACCCAGTATAGTGTTAGCTATATATTCTTATGTACGTTATCGACATTTAGATGCTATTTCCCAATATTTTCCTTTGTTCAACAAAGAGTGACCTAAAGAGGAGTTGTCAATATCGATAGACGAGTCGATAGACGAGTACTGACGACCCCTATTAGATCACAAGTATTTTCTGGTTGAATGAAGTAAGACATTGAATAATATAATTATACCGGCGCCAGTAATATTAAAGAGAAATCAAGGAAAGCAATGACAATTTTGAACGTTTTGACTCTTATTTTGAAGACAACAGAACCAGTGACGTAGACGCGCGATTTCATATTTGTTGGCTCGTGCATGGTATGATACAAAACATGCTTTTGACGGTGAATGTGTCGTTTATCTAACCGTGTCAAAGGTAAACTTACTTTGAAGGGTGTGCAATCCTAGGTCAAACATAGGATTAGAAAATTATATTTAAAGAAACAAATTTTATTGAGTTGAAAAAGATGACCGTGTTATGTCTAGATGACACTCACCTTTTATATACTATTAATACATGATATATTTGGTGACATCGTTATGCTATTACAACTTCTGAAACCCAGAAAAACGCGATTTTACATGCTTAATCGCGTAAATCTTCACATTTACATGTAATGTACTTTAAAATGAAAACACAGCTTGTTAAAAGAAATTGTGTTGTCAGAAAGTTAATCAGCATCATCATATATTTAGAGCTGATAATTGACAATGGAATCTCCATAGATCAGTGGAAAGGGTACTCAGGGAATACTGAGCGTTATTGTCAGATTTTGAAGACTAGCATGCGTTAGTATTTCGTTTGAAACACCTTCTTTGAGTACTTTCCGATTTATATTTGGAGTTCTACAGTAAGAACCCGCGATGGATTATTGTGAAAGTCAATTAGTATATCATCAATAATGGATTTGGACTCATTTTGGAAACTACTTTTATTTTGAAATCTTTATCTTATAGTGAACTTTACATTGAAACGTAGTGCTACGTTTGAATACTTCTCTGACAACGCCTTTTGCTACTATTGTGGCATTTACTCATAGTACTTTTTTTCTGTTGCCATGGCAAAATATCCTTCTCTCAAAGAATCATTGTAAGATTGGTATACATTGGTTATACAATATCATTCCATGATGAATTCACAAGACTTTCTTTCTTGATTTTTTCAAGGAAACATTTAGTGACACTAGCCTACGGGCATAAGTAAATTTTTAGAAAATCTACAATAGAGATCTTCCTACCTGCCACACCTAATTGCTACAGTTGTGTTTGATAGATTTACGCGTGGCGAGTTCTCAACCCCGAGGATCTAGGAAAGAAAATCGTGTTTAGGGTTACTTAGCAAGCTAACAACAAGACGGCAACTTTTAACCTTCTGAAGAGTAGAATTCATTCTTGTTTTTTTGTGGCATGACAAAAATATTAATCAGACCTAAACAATGTTTACCATCTTATGCCGCTCGAATATGATACACTAGCAGTACACGTGGTTATTCAAGAATTTAGGGGAAAGTTGAAATTTCTAGTTAAACCTGCACTAACTGCAACTTAACTGGGATATGTTATTTCATCAAATAATCAAAGATATATTCAATAAAAATTTGCCAATTACTTGTAAAAAAGTCACAATGTTGTATCTGTTAATTAGTGGTCAATATTATATGTAGGTTGTGTAGTGGCAAGTGAAAGCTTGGTATTCAATCTGTCACCATATTAAAACTGTACTAGTTATAACTAGTGTTATTTTTCCATCAGACAACCACAATATATTCTTATAAACTCAGATTGTGTCACTTTTAAAACAAAATGTAACAGGCCTGTCAATGTGTTGCAATTATATCCCACTTTGCCATGTCTTTGTCAATGTCAATGTATGTACCGAATGATATCTGTACAGTACGGTAATGTGTGAATTACATGCCAAACATGCTGCGGTAGACTTTCGACAAGAACGTCGTTAAAAAGTATAACAGCCTCATATATCTTTTGATAAAATTGTGACGTTGTATTCGATCATTTGTTTTCTGTTCAATTTTACTCTGAAAACACGTTTAGTTAGTAGTTTGACATCGTACATCGTGCGACGATGAAAACATGTATTTTCCAAAATGGCGGGTAGTGACGTCACAAACTATCGCGTGGTTTTGGAGTAAAATATTCTTATACGACCCTAGGATGTATTCTCCGTTTTCGAGTCATATTTAGACCACACCATTAATACTTAATTATAACGGTTCACCATTAGTTAATGCTACATCGACGGTACCACCAGACAAACTCACAGAATTGTGAGGCTAGTGTGAAAATACGCACTGAATACCAAGATTACTGATTGATTGATTGATAGATTGATTAATTGGATTGATTGATTGATTGATTGATTGATTGATTGATTGATTGATTGATTGATTGATTGATTGATTGATTGATTGATTGATTGATTGATTGATTGATTGATTGATTGATTAATTAATTAATCAATTTATTTATTTATTTACTTATTTATTTATTTATTTAAGATGTCTACAGGATCACCCCATTTACAGACACTTCGAAATTGGAAAAAACTAAAAATATATTCAATATTTACGAAAAACATTTAAAAACCAAAATAAAATACACAAAGCTCCGTAAATTTCACAAACCAGATATTTCATTAGGACAGTTTTTGCTAAAATTACTGAGACTGGAAAACTATGTCAGTGTTTGCAAAGGTCATAGGTCAATATTAGTGATTCCTTTGAGTAGAATTAAAACGAGACGGTGTGGTGGGAACGGAACACTGGCAACAATACTCATACACCGAGTTAACAGAGCATTTTATATAATAAGACTGCATCCAGTAATTTCCTACGAAATCGAGAAATTTATCCTGTTTCAATTTTAGTGATAACAACCTTCTGGTGGGGTGACCAAACTTGTGGACAATACTCTAGTTGACTCCGTACAAGCGATTTATATAAATTAATGATACAAGAACTGTCATGGAAATACCTGTAGGTACGCTTTATCAAACAAACTAGCCTGTAAGCCTTTCTGACGATGTCCTGAATATGTAACTCCCAGCTTAAATATATAGTTGAGAGGACAACACAAGGTCTTTGACTTGGTTTACAAGGTCGATTTTGATGCCGTTAATCGTATATTAATGAGAAAGTCTTCTTCCCATTGAAAGTAATCACATTACATTTCTTCAAATTAAGTTTGAGGTGCCACAGATTGCGTCCAATAATCGACACGTCCTTTCACATGACTTGGGCGAATTAATGGTCTATGTATATCAAAATAGATATCTTGGAGTGTGCTGAACACTGAACGTCTTAAGGTTGTTGTGAAAGATACTGTACAATTCAAACCCGTGTTACCTGAGACATCGTATAATGCGCTCCCTTTCCCCTGGGATGATTTGCAGAGGGAAATCACTCAATATTAATCTAGTTTATAGCTCAGTATTATCTGGTTGTTTGTATACATCCTTACTAACAGTCGTAACCGACCTCTTGATTAACTCATGAATATTTTCTGGTTTTGTTTGACGATTCTTTTCAATCTATACATATCCAAGTTATCTATTAGTAAGACTCCAGACTAGTATTTTCTATTAAACATAAATCGTATGAATCATTTTACTGACTGTCACATGACTTTGTAAAAAATAAGTTTTGATAAGGTGTTCAATTAAAATGAAGTAGAAACTGTGCAACTCGTATGTACAGGAAGTGGTAAAAACCATGTCCACATAACCTTTGCATTGTTTTATAAAACCACTGACAAGGGAAGCCTTTTTTCCCTGTCTGTAATAAATCACTTTACGCCTTCTTCGTCTTTGTTATTTAATAATGGTTGTCATTTCTAGACGGATTAGTATGGTCAGTATACACACATGATGACATCATCACTAGACCTTGGTCCAAGGTTTTTGTAGTCGCTGCCATGTCAAGAACAAACTAATCAAAGAAATCATTAGAATGTCTTGTTAGCCACTTTAATACTTCTTGCTTGACGATTTAGCTCATTTGAGCGCAGTTCAAATAACGCGAAACTTCGACTAACCATTTACCATTAGCCTTCTGAGCAATTAACACGTGGCTTACGAATGTAAAATATGTGTGTCTCAAACAAAGATAATGTGCGTCTCAAACACCCAAATGCTAAGTTTTTATGACAAAGAGTGTAACACTACTAATCAGAGACTCAATACCTTTGGTGATCCTCCAGAGTTCACCGTCAGTAACCTCACAGGAAGCGATGGAAAAACTAAGTCCCGTCTTGTTTGACACAATGCTGTTCATTCTTGTTTTCGAACAGCACACGCTATATCGATTCTGTGACTGAAATCAACCTACAACTATTAAAATAGATTAAAAACAAACAGTTTAAGGACCCTTACATCAAAATCAAACTTTAATTCTGAATAAGAATATCCTTGTCGGTGGAAAGTCAATTCGTAAACCTGATATATTTCCTGCATGAGAGTAACATCCGTGGAGACATATAGTAAAAATGTTATATCCTCGATA
The DNA here is from genome assembly GCF_964340395.1 of Glandiceps talaboti. Classification (NCBI taxonomy): domain Eukaryota; kingdom Metazoa; phylum Hemichordata; class Enteropneusta; family Spengelidae; genus Glandiceps; species Glandiceps talaboti. The sequence goes on along the minus strand of NC_135554.1, from coordinate 27,820,544 downwards.
TTGATTTGTATGTCTTCGATATAAGGATACACCAGCAGTCCGCTATGCGTCATTCTGATTGTATCCTTGCCATGGGGTATATAACCCGATATCAGGACAATGACATTATATATGTAATATTTCTTGACAGACAATGTTTAATATTACTTTTTCTTATAAATAGTCACTCTTTAATACATCATGTTTGCCACTGTGTAATATTTCGCCTTGGAGATTATCAGCAAGAATACGTAGACTTTAGAATCGTCTGAAAAGAAAATCGCTAGGAGCAATTCCCAGCACACACAAAATGTCACCCATCACGCGTTCTTAAATTCAGGGACAAAAAACAATGATGATCCATTGGTCAGTTTATAGGGGCCTAAGTGCTAAGTTTAAAATCATACATTATACCAAATCAGTAAAAAAACAAACCATAGTTTAATTGTGTCACATATCATGTATAGTCATTGCATGTAGGATCTAACAGTTTCAACAATTATGAAGCCTTCTATTCGTGTGGATGGTATTCAAAATATTTGTGTACTTGTGGATACAGTGAAATTGTTTCTTTCAATAGTATTGGTCATGGAGTATTATTGTCCAGAATATATCTACGTCATACCTTAATCACTGAGTAAAGGAAGGCAACCCGGAGTCGTTAAGTGACGTTGTTACGGGTTAATCGAAAATGTTCAACATCATTGTAATTTAAAGCCTTGGCACAAAAATTACTCGCCTATATCACAGACAAGTGCCTATATGTCACTCATTTTGCCTTTCAACAGGAAGACAGAACCAGTGTGTTTTCTTTCTTCTGTTCAGTCTTTATCAGTTTATAATTTCATTTTTTATTCACAGGACATGTATATATGTGGAGGGGACATGTTCCATGGCATTTTTTGAGACTGGAAACGGCAACGAAGCTAATTGTAGACACATAGATGTGTCATAGCCGTTAAATATGATTATCATATACCCAGTACCGATTCCAATGCAATTCAATGGAGAGCACGCGCATCGAATCCTGGCAATAATTTTCCGTATCACGGCCCGGCACACTTTGCACCCAAATATGGCAAGTGGTGCACTCATTGATATCCGTTCACTCAGTGGCTTTGTTAATTTCTTCACTATTTTGACGTTTCTGCGAAAAAAAATAATATTTCAGTGCCAATTTATGTGATTATGTGATTCAAATGATGATTCCGTGCCACTACATGGGGTATATGATAAAACCTTTACGGCTATGGAAATATAACAGGATAGTAGAGAAATGTCGACTGTACTGTTTTATTTCCAGTTATAAAGTTTACGGATATGGGTTTTGCGGACCTCGGTAGTACTATTTACGGGCCCTCCTAAAGTCGGGCCTTTCCACCGTACAACCAACATTGAATGAAAAATCTCATTATTTGTTTCAATGTACTCTTTAGCTTTCTCTATACCTTGACATCTATTATAACATCATGAAATAACTAAGAAAAAGTATATAATGATTCACCAAATAATGAAATGGTGAATATTATAATGGGTATACTTAAATTCGCATACATACATACATACATACATACATACATACATACATACATACATACATACATACATACGTACGTACGTACGTGCGTGCGTGCGTGCGTACGTACGTACGTACATACATAGATACATACATACATACATACATACATACATACATACATACATACATACATACAATGTACATACATACTTATGTATTCAACACATGAATTTTGGATTTACCTGTGCGTGTGTTCGTGTGTGTGTGTGTATGTTTGTTTGTGTGTGTGTGTGCGTGTGTTTGTTTGGAATTATTTTTGTTTGTTATGTTTGTTTGTTATTTTTGTTTGTTTGTTTGTATGTTTGTTTGTTTGTTTGTTTGTGTGTGTGTGTGTGTGTGTGTGTGTGTGTGTTCATTGTAGTATAATATAGTTATAAAGTTACAATATTTCTCCTGTTTTATTTCCATAGGTTGTGGAGCTTCTGAACAAACTGTACACATCCTTTGACGCTCGAATTGACATGTACGATGTTTACAAAGTTGAAACCATTGGCGATGCATATATGGTCGTTAGTGGACTTCCGCATAGAAACGGAACGCGTCATGCAGGTGAAATAGCAACTCTTGCTTTGGAGCTACTGTTCTCAATGCAAGATTTCCGAATTCCACATCTATCCGAGGAGAGATTGTTGCTAAGGATTGGTGTACACTCAGGTACTGTTCATATTGGTTAATTTAGTAAAGTGTTGCATTTTGTGGTCTCAGTGGAAATGTATAATGTTTGATGTTTAAATATTTCAGAATGTCTAATCTCCAAAGGCTATCATGTGTCTATTGTTCCAGTAGTTGTGTGTGTGTGGTGTTATTGTTTATATCATTAACCAAATACAGAGTAGACACTTTTAAAGTAATGACTTGTGTTATCTTTAACATACATACATACATACATACATACATACATACATACATACATACATACATACATACATACATACATAAATACATGCATGCATGCATGCATGCATGCATACACACACACACACACACACACACATACATACATACATACATACATACATACATACATACATACATACATACATACATACATACATACATACATACATACATACATAGCTGCTACAAAGTGAAATCTTATAAACCTCAATAAATCCTCGCATTGGTTTTAGTCATATTCAATCTTAGGTCATTGTAGTTGACTACGGCCGCCATGTTTGACAAGTTCTTGTACATCCGTGTGGCGGAGATAGAAATTCTCTATTGAAAAGAAAAGTTCTCTCAAAGTTGGAGCAGAAACAACTACAAATGTTTCTTGAGTGAATTCAAACTCATTGTCGCAAAATTTATAAGATTAAATGTTGTCTACGTGAAAATCAGGACAGTTTGAGGATTGGTTATGACCATGATGTATACCTCACTGTCTATGCATTTGTAGCATGTACTAACTTTGAAACAAAATCCTTGGAATGAAGGTATGAGGCTCGTACGTTTACATTTTGGCTTACTTTTATTAAATCATAACGTCATACGGTATACCATTATTTATGTGTTATGCTATAATTTTTGATAAATGGTTGTTGAATTTTGCGGCCTATTTTCTTTACAATATTTTACCGGTATGTTTATGTCCTCTTGGACCTTGCATGCCTTGGAAGTAGTCGGGTTCGACCTTGTAATTGGCGCGCAAGGATCTTCTGACATACATATCAATTTTTCACAACTACTCGCTATAGATCGTTAGTTGCATATTTTATTTGGAGTCAGTGTAACAAAATATACTGGGTAGGATTTATTTTAATAGCAAAATCATTTCATTTGTTGGTGGTATACTTTATGTCAGAGACGTAGTTTTTACTAAATCATGCCATTTGTAATCATACTTTATGCTTCCATAGAAACGGGTCTTCTATTTTAGACAATTTGTATTAGAACAGATATCAGCAACTTGTACATGCCAACAGCAAGGAAGTTTTTTCCTAAATTTTGATTTTTTTTTAAAAATGTTTTATTTCTAATTTTTTTTAAATCCATGTAATATGGTTATTTTGGTTGTCATGGCAACTGATGATCATAAAGTAATCACTTTTTTGAACTCAGCAGAACAAACTACCCAATGTAGGGTGGTCAATGTCCAAATAAAATAGATTATTATTAAATTTTAATAATAACGTTATTTGTCAGATGCATATGTATTTAACCGAAACAACATATACAAGCCTATTGTACGTTTCCATGGAAACAGGTCTCCTATTTTAGACAATTTATGTTATAGCAGATAGCACCAACTCATACATGCCACAAACAAGGAAATTATTGTACTAAATTTCATTTAATTTCATAAATGTCAAATTTTGGAAAAATAATTATGATATTACGGTGATTTGGTTACCATGGCAACGGATGTTCATAAAATTGCCCCTTTATGAACACAGCACAATAAACTACCTCAGGTAGGGTGGTCAATATCCAAATAAACTTTATTATTATTAAAATTATTATTATACAATACAATATTATTTAATTATTATTAATATTATTATTATTATTGTTGTTGTTGTTGTTGTTGTTGTTGTTGTTGTTGTTGTTGTTGTTATGATTAAAATCATTTTAACTACTTTTTATCTGTAAATGTTCTCGATCTCAAAATGCAAATCTTGTCAAAATGTTGTGCATGTGTTAAATTAGTGTAGTCTGCTACTACATACAGGAGATCTAACTTCATTTATGAATATATCTTAGATTTATTGGAAAATTGTAACCTACACATGACTAAATATATATGTACTTTGTTAGGAGATAAATGAAGTTAGAAATTTTACTCCTGTTATCCAAAATTGAACAAGACGATGTTATTTTAGTTATTTGTTCTGTTGACGTAGGTAGGTCGATTTTAAAAGGGCTATATATGGCAATACATCGACATATAATGGGGATTGACTTGATTTAGTGATTCAACGGCGTTCTTATCAACAAGTCGTATTTTTCCGCCCGTATCTGTGACACAACGTGTTATTAATCAATTTGTAAAGTGTTGTTAAGGTATATTCACATCACAAAATGTCTCCTACAAGTACCATCGGCGTTTCCATCTCGAGTTCGTTAGACTTAACAGTAAGCAGTCATCTTATATCTAATGAATCCCATTGAGTCAATGTTGACGAAGGGTGAGTAGTCATGTGCAAGGATACAATGACAGTGATAAACTATTAGGGAGTATATTCACAAATGTTTGGTGTGAACGCCCTTTAATATCTAGTTTTTGTTTGCAAATTTCGACAAAAAGAACTCAATATGAAATTTTACAATCTAATAACACTTGCGTATACAAATTTATTTATTGAGACACAGTTACTATGTTGTGTGTTGGAATAGAAGCTAATGAGTTTCTACATACCGAATCAAATCAAGTAAATATGTCACAGCAATGAACTGAAATGTAACATGATAAATGAAACATGTCAACAGTTATGATTATGATTAAATTATAATCGTGATTAAAATTAATTATTTCAGCAGCCTTCCTATCGTTATTGGGTTCTTTATAGATCAAGAAATGTAATTTTTGCCCTTCACAATCTCGATCTTTTCTGTGTAAGGTAGAATTCGCTGATGTTCTTAAAATCTATCTTTGCCATATCAAAGATTGTTCCTCATTTCAAATAGTAAACGAAAGTTTGGGTCCACTTACTTGTTTCCACAAGAAATTAGGAAACCTACAGTAAGATTCAGTTTCGATACTAATGTCAATGGAAAGTGTTGATCCATCACTGTAGTTCACGTAATCAATAACATATACAATTACATTATATATAAGTGGCTCAAAGGATCGGATAAAGAAGGGGAAAAGAAGCAATATTAATGTAGACCTTCATGATTGATATATTCATTTTGATGTTCAACGTTTTTTCCCGCAAAATACCGCAAACGAAACGTTACCTTACAACCTGCTGACATGCTTTTAAAAGATATGTTGACTGTGATATATTACAATGAATTTCTAACTACCTGTTTTAACGGTTGAATAGTATTCCGTCAGGGATCTTTAATTAGCCATTGCATTGAGACTAACAACAAACAGCTTATAGTATATGTAATGTTTCTGCGCCATTAATTATATAATTTCATTTGATGAAATGACCCACAGTAATGAGTTAATTATGTATACTGGTCGTGTACGCAATAAGCCGTTTGTTGTTTAATTGATATTGTTCCATCAAGATACAATTGGTTGACACCTTCAAAACATGGGGATTACTATTGAACAGACATGCAATTAACTTTGTAACTTAGAAAGTACTTGGCATGTGATTAAACTCGTTTTTTCCCCTTCTAATCGTTTGAGTGTTTTTCATATGTGCAAGGTATCAGTCTACATGTCTATCTATAGGTAGAGTGACGGAAACTGTTTGATACTTTCTGTGACAGAATAGAAGACTAACTTGCCGCTTTAGCTATTCAGAATCTGTAGTGTAAACAAGTACCATTGATGGAGTTAGACACCGTGGCACTTGTATTGCATATCATTAGGCGAAATATTAGATACCACTAATGACTTTTGTGAAGATCAGAGTGTACAGTATTGGAATAACTTACACATGCTTCTATGTAAATATTACTGTTAGTACAATACTTACTCAAACTTGAACCTTCGAAGATCAATGTATACATACACGTTCTTTAAAAACAACAAAACATACAGTATAATTTATCGTTATTTTGGCTTTCAGGATCATGTGTTGCTGGAGTTGTTGGAGCTAAAATGCCTCGTTACTGCTTATTCGGCGACACAGTGAATACTGCATCACGAATGGAATCATCAGGAAATCGTAGGTATCAATTTCTTGTGGTGAAGATGACAGATTTGTATTCCTCACTGTGCTTCAATTAATATTTGACAATTAAGTCACCAATTATGTATTCAATTGTACTGGCACTTGAGATAGAGTAAGATATATGTAAGTGCTAACATTGACTGAGATTTAGATTCCATTTAGAATTAGAGACTTTGAACAATGATGAGACAATTGAACAGACACATGAAATGATATGAGATATTAAACTGTCAGCCAATTTGACGTATACATCATCTCTGTCGCTAGAGCTATAGATGTACCGGGACAGCATCTTTCAGTCCCCAACGGATCATTCGGTTCCATGTTTTCAAGGTTGTTAATATAAAATACTAATAAAATGCACAGTGCATTATGTCTCAGTGCTCTTTACAATGCCGAAAACAAAAGTACCAAAATTTAAGTGGCTAAACTAAAATTACAAAATGTATACTCAGTAGTACTGCTTGAAGATATTAAGATTGACATGCATACATACATACATACATACATACATACATACATACATACATACATACATACATACATACATACATACATACATACATACATACATACATACACACACACTCAAACACATAATATGACTACACACACATGATATTAATACATATATGTGTGCCTGTTAACTGTATTATCTTGTTGGCTCATGTATATATCACCTCTTGGCGTTGCAGCACTGAAGATACACTTAAGTGAAGATACAAAGAGGTTTTTAGACAGACTTGGAGGGTATGTGACCGAAGATAGGGGCACATTACAGGTTAAGGTGGGCAATGGGCAGTTTATGGTTGAGTTGTGAAATCGGTATGTGACGGTATAATGTACTCTAAAAATGGTATCCATGATGATATGTTATGTTCTGCAGAGTGTACTCTGAAAAATGGTATCCATGATGGTGTCTTATGTCATTCATATGGATTTTGACTTCAGTGTACAATTTCTTTCTATACCAATGCAAAATGTTAGAATGAAACACATGGATATCATTTTTAGTCCAGGTGTATTTCAGTAACATATTTGATAAGGAAATACTGAAGGACAGAGAAGAAATTTACCTTTAACGTAACAAATGTTTAATATTTTAATTTTAATTGTTTTAGTGAGATAACATGTCTGTAATCACATATACATATCGTGTAAGGTTGGGATGGGGGTTATATAGCCCTGATTTGCTTTGAGTTTTTTTTTTGAGTCAATACAATTGCCATAATTCATGTGCGATTGAACATTGACTCCATATAGTCAAACTCTACGTATCCGAAATTATAAAAGATTTTATTTAGATGAAATTAATGAAATGTGGAAAATTGTAAAGCATGTATATATATAAATGATTGCAGAGGTAACCATTACCCTAGTAGATAGATAAACTAGTATAAATGTATACATTACATGATGTGTTTGATGTTACTAAATACTTTAAATGCAGCCTGAAGCCGTTTTTGTTGTTGTTGTTGTTGTTGTTGTTGTGGTGGTGGTGGTGGTGGTGGTTGTTGTTGTTGTTGTTGTTGTTGTTGTTGTTGTTTTTGTTGTCGTCGTCGTCGTCGTTGTTGTTGTCTTCGTCGTCGTCCAGGTTTTTATCCCAAAAAAGCAAGTCACAAAGATGATGAAAGCCTATAAGCCTACTGCTAATAATTAATATCGTAATATTGTCACTGCATAGCATACTGATTTTAAAAATGGTACTTCTCATTTTTCCCCTCTAAAGATTTCTTCTTTTTGGGAAGGAAATACGAACAGAAATATTATATTATTAGAATTGCCACAATTATATACTTTATTAATTTCAGTACATTACCAATATAGCTTCAAACCATTAATTTAACATCTGAAATTAATCTAAATATCTCCCTGGTTTTGACGTTTTAATATCTGGTTTGTGAACCACCTAAGGACTTACAAATATCATTTAATAATCCCTAGGTTCATCCCGTTGGAAATAATATATCGTGGTACAGTTTAGTCATAAAGGTATATGTCTTAGGTAATTACCTGGGATTCCTCTGATATGTAGTTTGCTCAAGTTGCGCAAGAATAGTAACTTTGATTTTGATAGACGAGCAAAGGGAGGTGTATAATCGATCGGGTAGTTTCATGTCATGAAATCGTCATTTAATGCCATAATTAGGATGGGAGGTTCAAAGGTTTTGATTTGAGCTATTATGGACATTCCATCCATTTGAAGCAAATTCATGCTAAATTTAAAACATGATGAGATATCACCAGGTGGTGACATCTTGAGATGTTATATCTCATCCCTATTATAAAATTTGGCATTTCAATTCTTGATAATAATTTCATAAATAGAATTTTGAGATTTTACATCACGATATATTTCCTAATAAAAACAAGCATAAAACTGTTACCCGAATGCAAGAGAAATGTGTTTTCTACTGTGTCTCGTTTACTTAGGTTTCTTGCTATCATCGGTTAGTTTATCTCACATTCAATATTATTTTATGACGTGTACTTGACCATGTGTAGTATAGACACAAAATACATCGAGAAATATGTCTAGACAAAGGTTTCAATACATTATAAGTTCTTCAAATATCTTTAGGCTAGCGTAGAAGTTGCAAAACTCTGAAGACGATAACCCAGTTCACCCTTTATGTACTTTAAAATCATGAAGTTTGTAATTTCAAAACTATTCTGTTTATATGGATGACGGCATTTGAGTACGAAATAAAGTGCTCGTATACAAACATGTCATTCCTTTCATCTAATCCATCAAAATAGAAGCTAGCTTTCCAAACTACCCTATTACTCTATTCAACCGTGCTATTATATATAACTTTCGATTTAGAAGAACGGTGGCCAGGTTGATGCAATTGTACACCTTAGGAATACTGATTACTGAGTGGTCATATAAAGAACTTGTGTGGAATTCTATTGATAACCATCGTTGTATCCAAGTAACCATTGACCACATTTTAAACGACTGAGTTCTAAACTCTTCTTTAAAGTACATTTTTGTGTTCACAGATGCCAGATGATACGTAGAATAGTTTTTAATCCATGCCTTCATTCGCCTTACGGAGAAATGAAACAAAATACAATTTGACATTTAAGTGATTGTATTGATACATTATAGATTGAGTAATTGAACAACTCTATCAAGACGTACATTCAGTTGAAATCGTCTGCCATAAATGTGTATTTGATAACAAGAACAGAACTACTAAATACGTTGTCCAATCAAACGTCTTAATATAGAGCTTTATTGTTACTCTCTCCGTTTACGGTACAGTTGCATTGGAATTGCCCAATTGCATTGGAACTGCTCAATAGGTAATTGTATCTGGAGTCTTTATTTCCAAGTTAAAACCTGATACGCTTATCTTTAAATGATTGAAATTATTTTAGAAAGCTTTGTCTCCTTCCTACAAGGCTTTCTGTTGTTTGGTTTACGTCTTACAAGATTGAAATCGTATAAGTCTGGGCTCCAATCCGTTACAGTTTTATTTTTCTGGCACACTCAATAATGTTATAGCCAACGTCTCTCTGTTTTTTCCTCAACAAAAGTAGTAATATGTGAATATTTAACTGGGCTTTGTGTTCCTTTTTGGTCGGATCTGTACATTTTGAGTTGACGATATCAAGGAGAAGCCTGTAATAAAGCATTTGAGATTCGATGTAATACAAAAATAATAAGTATGGTAAAATCTTGAAAGAGATGACTTGGATAATAGTTGAAAGGCACACAAGCTGAGTTGATTAAGACTCGCAGTATTCTTCTTAACGAAGCATACTTTAACCATCACTAGTAATTAATTGAACTCAAACATAGTATTATGATGTACATAATTAACAATCCGATGACAAGTTATTATATAAACAATCCGATGACAAGTTATTATATAAACAATCCGATGACAAGTTATTATACAAACAATCCGATAACAAGTTATTATACGTGTAAAACTGTTGAGGAAATCCCTCCTATGCAGTCAACTGTTCTAACAATGCAATATTACAATAGTTAACGGGCAAATTCGCCATGTCGAATGTTGCATCATGGGAAATGTGATAATAAATACTTATCAATTAGTATTGTAAACAATGTTGATACATTGTTTGTAACCACAAATAATCAATTCATAGTCATCCTGACCATTGTGGGAGGTTAATTTTATCAGTAGCTCCAGATCAGGTATTACGATAACCACAGATAGTCCCATAGTCCTTTGCGTCTCAGCATGCACAGTCTGGATTGCAAGTTAACATTACATGTATAACAGAATAGTTGTATCAAGTCTCGGTTCGTATTCCAATAACAGTACATACCACCATTTATCCCCGGAGGAGGGTTACAACAATACTTACAACGAATAAAGAAGGCCACGTGAACCAAAGCACAAATATCTTTGAAATACACAATACGTTGTTACGGTGTACTTTGTCTCGTCATCCTGAGGTTATCTGTCAAATTAGGATAAATAGTGGATACATTTTGGAAGAAACTCTGTCTTTGTTGGATCTACAGAGAGAATAGTTGATCAGAAAATGAACTTCAGATTCTACTGCATTTGAATCACAGACAGTAAATTCTACCTCTACTGGTATACTAGTATTCACGTACGTACCTACCCATTTCGATAAGACAGGAGCATCTCAATTTCGTGTCAGTGTTGCCGGCGTTGAGAGCTTTTTAAAGTGGCAAGATACAGTTTGAAATAAAAATGCAGTTAAATTCAAATGTTCGATGCATTCTAAGTTTATTTCTTTGTGTAGTTTTACTCGAGGTTAAAGGTCAGTTTGCTCCACTTTAAATATCGACAACATCTCAGATGAAACACCGTGGAATTAGAATGTCCTCATTCTAAAGAACTATTATCAAATTATGACGTCGACGGTTTTAGAATAAGCCTTTTACATGTGCATACACCGTTATTACTATATGCCAGTCCCAGCATAGTTTACATATAGTTTGTTCTCCTACATGTCTTCCCTCGATGTCAATTATGTCGCCATAGCAACTTATCCATATGTGATCTGAATTATATTTGATGGGTGGAATTAAGAAACTCGAGTCAGTGAATGCTGTTTTCTTGATGATGAAAGACAGTCCCAATTATCTAAAATGATAAAAATACCATTAATCAATATCCTAGCAACTGCGTTCAATACTTATTTCGTGACTAAAAAAGAGGCTACGTAATTTCGACATATGAGGCAGTATTAGCACCGTGGCGGACGTGCCAAGTGAAGATGCAATCATGGATGTGTTTGCCAAATTGCTTTATGAGAGAAGGAATTCTAAATCCAATGGGTTACAAAGTAACATTGAATTCACGGGCATTGAGCTGTCATGATCATGCTGTTTGTAAGATAATAGTCGACAAATTCTCATTATGCAGCTAGGTGGAATTAACATGAGTTTAAAGCGGTCATGACACAAAATCTTGCCTGGCTTGTTAATATTGTCATTATGCAGCTCGGTGGAATTAACATGCATTTAAAGCGGTCATGACATAAAATCTTGCCTGGCTTGTTAATAATCCGTACTCTAAATTGTCAGATGTAAATTAATCCTCAATCCTACATAATTCTTTCGTATTAACGGAAGAACAAGCGAACAGTTGACATAAATCTTAAAGTCGTAGGGTATTCAAATACATTCTGGATAGTTCCATTGAATCTCATCGGATTAGTACAGAATTTAGAGTAACATATTTAATATAAGAACCCAATTCACCATGTCTTATATTTATTGTATTCAGAATATCCAAAACTTTGACTTCATTGCAATGTAGGGTTACTTCATGCACCGCAAACGGCCTCAGAGTGTGTTTTCCTTCTTCGCAGATTCACAATCCTGTTGTGTTGTACATATTTTAATATATTTTCTTATTATACGAGGGATTATAATAATCGAAGGAAAGTAACTATAACTGTTGAGGAAAGACTTATATTTCAAGTTGTAAACTTTTCAATCCTAGTTTTTCAAGAGTCTTAAAAATAATCACTCTAAATATACATTTCAAATGAACGGATTATGTCTATTTTTCACTTTAATCGTCGTTTTCTAATCCTTTAAGAACATTGTTCTCTTCTACCCTGTCTATTAGTCGTCACAATGAACTGCACTAGTCTATTATGTAGTCTGTGTTTGCTGTATCTGTGTCTGTGTCTGTTGTTTCTATGTCTGTATCTGTATCTGTGTCTGTAGCTGTGTCTGCGTCTGTGTCTGTATCTGTGTCTGTGTCTGTATCTGTGTCTGTATATGTAGCTGTGTCTGTGTCTGTGTCTGTGTCTGTGTCTGTGTCTGGTCTGCTATGTCTGTGTTTGTATCTGTGTATCTGTGTTTGTATATGTGTCTCCTGTGTCTGTGTCTGGCTTTCTGTCTGTCTGGCTGGCTGTGTGTCTGACTGTCATCGTTTTCTGCTGAATCAATTCAAACAAAATGTGGTACATACTTTCTTTAGGCCAGTGCTGGTTAGGTTTTGGTAAACATTCTATGAATATTAATGAGGTATTTGCGTAAATAACTATTTTCGGTATTTACACAATACTAATATCAATAGCTGATATTAAGAATGCAAACAGCATGTTTGTGTAGCTTTTAATTTTAATGAGCACTTTTCATAATTAATGATTTTAGGTAATTCGGCATTTATCTGAATAACGCAAGCTTACAATTCCATATGGTCAAGAACATAGACTGATATCAAAGCAGATGTGTCCCCTATAGCCAGTTAATGTAGTTTTTAATCATTTACACATAAAGCAAAATACCGTGTATGGTAGCTCAGAATTTCACAATCTGCACAATCACAATAGTGACAGAAGGAATAAATCGAAAGGCATTCATATATATATATATATATATATATATATATATATATATATATATATATATATATATATATATATATGTATGTATGTATGTATGTATGTATGTATGTATGTATGTATGTATGTATGTATGTATGTATGTATGTATGTATGTATGCATGCATGCATGCATGCATGCATGCATGCATGCATGCATGCATACATACATACATACATACATACATACATACATACATACATACATACATACATACATACATACATATACCGCTATCTACAGAATTACTTTTTTATTTCAATCTTTCAGGGTAAGGGACGAATGAAGACACATTGGTTGATTGGAAAAAGAGAAAATGTTCTAAAAGGCGGTTCTAAATTTGGTGAAATAACCCAAATAATGATAGATGACTACGTGTGATTGATACATGTATATTTCAATCTTGTCATATTTATCTCTCCTAAGTTGAGCGTTGGTTTGGATGATATATGTCTGTCTGTCCAGGTGTGTACACGATAACTAAAAAGAACAGGGCTCACCATAACAACATTTGGTACACACTAAAGCTAATAAACGAAACACAACTAAATTAAAATATCTTACCACACAAATGGTACGAAAGCCGTAGAGGGACTCGGAAGTCGGAAGTCGGAAGTCAGAAGTAAGAAGTCCTTCTACGGCTTTCGTACAAATGCTATGATTTCTCAGCTGAGCGACAGATGTATTGGGTATAAGAATTCCCATTTGCTTTAAAACTCTTGAACTTAACAAAAGACATACATACATACATACATACGTACGTACGTACGTACGTACGTGCGTGCGTGCGTGCGCGCGCGCGCACACACACACACACACACACACATACATACATACATACATACATACATACATACATACATACATACATACATACATACATACATACATACATACATACATACATCATTAATAGTGAAAAATAGTCGAAGCCTTACGGCAGGCATTCAGTTTGTGTCTGGTTTAGTATGTATCTCTGCATACTGTGTTTTGATATTTATTTCATTGAAAATTACACACAAAATTCTCTTTTTTGTGATCTAATAGTCACAAGTGACTCATTAATACGTGGCTACCGACATGTGCAGTAACTTCTCTACCTCTTGCTCAGGTGAAGTCAACACATTCTCTGCTATATATCGATTACTAATATACGAAATCCAGAATAACTATTTTCTCTGATAATATGCTTTTCCAAAGAAGGAAGAAATTTAGTTTTGTAATTCGTTCTCTTTCTATGTTTGCAAAGATTTACTCATGGTCCAAAAACTTATTAATGCTGTATAGTGAATTTTGTAACGGTAAAACCTTTCGAGGTGTTTAGTAAAGACGGATGATGATGATGATGATGATGATGATGATGATGATGATGATGATGATGATGATGATGATGATGATGATGATGATGACGACGACGACGACGGTGGTGGTGGTGGTGGTGGTGGTGGTGGTGGTGGTGGTGGTGGTGGTGGTGGTGGTGGTGGTGGTGGTGGTGGTGGTGGTGGTGGTGGTGGTGGTGGTGGTGAGGAGGAGGAGGAGGAGGAGGAGGAGAAGGATGACAACGACGTTGATGATCATGATGATAAGTTGTTTTTTTATTAAATATATTTATGTATTTTTGATGAGATAAATAAGACATTTTTATAATGTATAACAAAACAACCAAAAATTCGAGAAAAAAAATAATTTAAATAAAAGAATTTGATATGTATGTATGTATGTATGTATGTATGTATGTATGTATGT
>NC_135554.1:27785591-27803091 GCF_964340395.1 Glandiceps talaboti | reverse complement strand
TGACGCCGAAACACGTCGTAATGGATGTCGAAGGACATGCCTGTCACGAGCACGACGTACTCGTGACAGGCGCTGGTCATCAGACTCGGCCAAAAAAAAAAAGTTGGGAAGAAAAAAAAAAAAAGTTGCAAATTTTTTTTTTTAATTAAAAAATAAAATAAAAAACTTTAACAAAAAATATATTTTGACTTTCAATTATATATAATCCTTAAAATAATTCTGGTTTGACGAAAAATAGAACAATATTCTCAAATAAATGCAAACTTATTTCAAATAAAATAATATGAACATGGAATAAAAGTACATAAACGGTTAAAATTAGTTTGTAAGTACGAAAAATATAAAACACTACAGCTAAAATAAAAAAATATTTTTGGCCTGAACGGCTTCCCATAATTATCTGTCATTATACTAGTCATGTTTTTCAAGTAGAGTTGAATGTTGCCATATCATGCTTTATTGACATTCCACACCTAAAGAATATATATATATATATATATATGTATATATATATGTATATATATATATATATATATATATATATATATATATATATATATATATATATATACAGGTTTTGAAAATTTGAACAAATATATATATATATATATATATATATATATATATATATATATATATATATATATATATATATATATATATATATATATATAGTTATATAATATCATAAACCATACAGTTAAAATATTTCGAAGAGACTGAGCTCCTCTTCATCGGTGGGTCTCCAGTTCTGTCAAACAAATCAAGTTCCGTTACACTTTAAATACTGAAGACAGTGGTTATTGTCATGCAAAATAGTGTTCTTGTCTTGGAATGGTATGAATATTACACTCAGCCAGCTGTGGAGTACTGGTGACTACTGGTTGCTATGTTACTGTTTTCTATTGATGCCATTAGTGAGTGTATCTAGTTTTTTATCCACATTGATTCACGTAGTTGACGGTAGGTTTTATCTGGTGTGTAGAGTTTTTCAATTGCTATGATTCTGAAGTGTTTGATTGAGTGAGATGATCCATTAAAGTGAATTGGTACTGGTTCATATTTATTGTATTTCCTGATTTGTGATAGGTGATTCTGCATTCTTGTGTATAGTGTATCTCTGGTTTCTCCTACATACCCTATTTTTTCGCAATGACAATGTGAGCAATGTATTGCATACACTATAGGTTTGCTGATTTGCAGTTGATATGGTGTATTATTTTATAATGCTGTGCATTTGGCCCTTGAAATGTGTCTGTCTTGTCCATGTACGCGCAGATGGCGCACCGTTTGTCGGTCAGCCGGTGAGGGCGCCCTGTCTCGGCGTACCCTACAGACTGTACATTTGTGTACCAATGCTCCTTTTTCTATGCTAAACACTTGGGGGCGCTGTCACGTTTTCAGAGCCTCTGAAGAGGACGTACATGTCTTCGAGACAAATCGCATATGCAAAGTAGTGATAATGAGCACGAATATACGATTTACGTGGTGTTAAGCTCTCAGTATGCTACAATCGTATGCCCATTGCATCTGTATGACATTCTTTTTAAAGAAGAGTCAGCAAACATCAAAGTTTTTCCGAAAGTTAATGAGCTACCTCTACTTAACAGTTTGTTACGATAATTGTACATCATATTGATGTATGGGGTAAGTTTATACAACAGTAAAACAATATTGATTGTAGTTCTCTAAATATATGAAAATCATTCTGGTTTAGTGTTGGAATTTTAGACTTTTAGGATGTTGCCTAATGTTGTAAATAATGTACGATTGAACTTGCTGGAATTTCTATCGGGGTTAATGAGCTGTAGTCAAGTCTTGATGTCAAAGGTCATGTTTTCTAGAACTTAGCCTACGCGTATGTAGTCTTGAATAGCAGCTGACGCTACTACAATTTCAGTGATCCTAACTGCCCAATTTTCATTTTTGCTCATCCTTCCACATGCGCAAACATGACGACACTAAATGGCATGCGTCAGTACATCATGGATGTGGTCATACCTCTGTGTCAACGTTGTGGTTCTGCTGTTTTCAAAAATGCGACTATTTTTTCGCGTTTGCAACTTTTTGGAAACGCTGCCAAAAGTGGATCTTTTTCAAAAAGTGTTTGCTTTTCTCTTGTACTTTATATTGCATATATGAAGATAAACAAACTACACAATACATATAAGTTTCACCTGGTTGCCAAGCAACACATTCTCGCAAACCAGAGCTATATTTCTTCGAAATAAAACCGGCTCGTTAAGAACGGTACCGTAAAACGGTCGTGGTTTGCGACGATGAAGAAACACCAAATTGAAACTCACCTCTATTGTGATGTATCATAGCCTAGTGGGTATTAGCAGATGTAATTATTCATTAGATGCACACTGAATACAGGCGCTTAATTCCTTCATATAAATAGCCATGAATATTGAATGGACAATGTGTTATTCGTGAAGTCGTCACCTCAATATAATTAAAAGTACTAGTATGGACGACCACAATGGAAATAAGTTGTTAAAACTTTTTTGTGTTATCCTCGGCAAAGGTATTCCATGCTGTATTTGTTTGTTTGTGAAAGCTGTAGTGTTATTTCCGATTTTGTTTTTTTTTGTTTCGTGAATCTTTTTTGCCAAATCAAATCAAATCAAATCAAATCATATACTGGATTACTTTAGGGAGCCTTCAGTAATTGCAGGAAGGGAGGGCCGGGGGAACGGGAGATCTTTTTTGCAAACCAGTTCTCGGGGAGGGCCATGTTTTAGAAACTAGAATTAGGGACGGGTCACATTTTAATTAGACTGATGTTCATCATTACTTTGCGATTTAAGCATTGAATTACTGCCATGCCGCTGCCGCATGCCACTGTTATAACACAATACTATAACATATCCGTCAAATCACTGCTGACGACCGTGCAATGAATCAATTGTTATTTGTGGTGTGATAAGAGGAGTAGGTCTCACCGGGGTGAAGGGGAACAGTGTGTATTATAAGATATTGGGAATAACCTCGATCCAGACAATGTTGGTAAGTATGTCCATCTAATCTTTGAAAGTTCCGGCCTTTTAGCTCTGCCAATTAGATCCAAGCAAATTAATTAATTCATTAATTCATTAATTCATATAGTAATTAATTTATATAGTAATTAATTCACGCAGTGACTTCATACAATTCGCTGTGGGTAATAGTTGGAAACAACCAATGTCTTTAAAATTATCAATACCATACCATGGCAGCGGTGGGAGTATTTATTGATTCTGGGACTCGTGTCCATATTAATATCATGACAGCATTTAAATCCATGTTTTTTGAAATATTTAAATAGGGAGACATAGAGAGACATGGGCTTTTAGAGAAAGGAAAATGAGGACGGCCCACTTTTAGAGAAAGGAAAATGAGGACGGCCCACTTTTAGAAAACGTAATCGGGGTCATATTTTACGCAAAGGACAGGGTTTGATGCCCCCCCCCCCTTTGTAATTACTGAAGGCTGCCTTACTAAAAGTAGTTGTAATAGCAATAATATTTTACGCAAATGACAGGGTTTGATTCCCCCCTCCCCACCCCAGCCCTCCCCTTTGTAATTACTGAAGGCTGCCTTACTAAAAGTAGTTGTAATAGCAATAATAATGGTTTATTTCCAAACATTATGACCTGTCGGTCAATTACGAAAGAAAACAAAGTTGGAAGTAGAAAATAGTTGTACTGTGATCAGTTATGGATCGTTCATGTTTTTATTACACACTCGTAATAGATTTGTCAATGTGCTACAAAATGCTAACTAGTCTCCGTTACCCAGACCACTAAGGGTTCTCACCGCCGGGACTCCACTGCGACACCCCTAACCCCCCCCCTCCCCCCCGACGAGAGGGTCTCGTAGTAAATTTATTTTGATTTGATTTTAGCGCCATGCATGACGACATAACTTTCACATTCCAATATGATCATGTGACCTTGAGAGAAACGTCGGGACAAGTGAATGTTATTTGATCGAGAATCGTTTTCAATACAGCAATACTGCAGAATCACAAGGAACCGAGATCAGTTTACGTGTTATACAGCTACAAGTATACAACAAAAAAACATGATGCCAAAATATGTCTACAATAATGTTCAACAGAGGCAACCAAGTCTGTTGATAAATATTTTTCAGCTGAAGGAACTTTTCAGTGACATTTCTTAACTGTTGATTACTGTTGTTGTTGTTGTTGTTGTTGTTGTTGTTGTTGTTGTTGTTGTTGTTGTTGTTGTACCCGTTCCCCAATTTTATTTCTGTATAAACCAAAATGAAAAATAACGTACAATGTCAAGTTGGAAAGAAACGTTGCATTAAAGAGACATTTATATTCACAAAAACAAAAATCAGTACGACATTGAATGTTTTCATAAGTTAACAATAGTTTGATATCTAACCATTTCTTTCGATTCTGTTTTATACGATGAAAATTGACGTTATTTCATTCTTATCATAGTTACTAATGGAAACATGAAAGTTAATGGACAACTACGTTTAACAACACTCGCTGTCGCCTTTACTTACAGTTTTCATGCAGTATTCGTCGAAAGAAGTATGATGTACATTTTGCATATTGATCCGGCCAAATGACGTCATTGATCCCGCCAAATGACGTCATTGATCCCTCCAAATGACGTAGTTGTTGTACCTTTGGTGTCACTACTAATTAAAAACAACTATGTCATTTGTCAGACTTAAATTAGATACCTTGTATAGTATCACTTATACTTCCTGATTGCTTTTAACAAACACTTTAAGAGTAATTTGTTTTTAGTGAAATCATTAAATAGTTGTAAATCGGAGCCACAAATCCCTCACGTAATGGTCCAATGGCCCAAGAAATTACACCGTGGTGTAGTCAACGAGACTGTCCTTTTTCCTTGATGGCGACAAACTCCACTCTAATTGCTGGCCATCACTAAAGTCGTTTTCTCGGTGTTCACACAAAAGAATTTAAATGGTTTCTTTTCAATGTCGTCGCCTATCTATTATAGTACTGGAAAACTTTCTTTCAGAAGATAATACTTTCATCTTTATACAAAATTTAAAGGTTTCAGTTTGATGATATCTTTCTCATACTGTGAATGTTAACAGTGCAACGTTTTCCTACTGTTGTGTATTCACTGTATTACAGTAAGCCGAGACAGTGGAGTGTGTGTATACTACACAAAAGAGCGGGGATCGCATTTAATGCTCGGTCGTGTATATATTGAAGGATATATAGTCCCTACATCGATACAGCCCTTTGTATAAACATCCAGTAATCAGCGCTGTGTTGAGGTTAAAAATCGACCATTCGAGTCAGCCCACACAACTTGTATACGTACTTACAGGCAATTATCTCTCAGCCTTGTAGAATCCTAGTATACACAACGACCTTGTCCCCGGACCACGAGGTGAGAAGCCAAGTTCACGAAGGACAATGAAAAGGCAAAGCTTTGGAGTCATTTTGTACGAGGTAAGATATCTAAATTGAGACTAAGAGCAGACTAAGGGTTCAGGAATATAAAACCGCGGAGTCGAAAAATGATGCCATTTGCCAATGGTCATTTCTAACACAACAACCTGGGGACGTACTTTCACATGAGTGATTTGGGTGCATGTGTAGTGCGTTTTTGTGGCCTTACATGATGAAACCAAATACAAAATAGAACCTGAGATATAGTAGGAATACCCCTTCCTATAATTTAGGGAGCTCTTTGCGTTCTAAAAATCCATGGGTTGATTTTCCATTCGACTACAAATGCATGTTTAAAGAATCCTGTCTACTTGTATAGCTAAAAAGAGTGTACTAGTCGTGTAATATCTATCGTTAATTACCACAAAGTTGTCCCCTTAAACAGCAATATATATTTACACAAAGGTTTGTCCGAGGAATTGGCTACAGCGAAAGTAATTTTGATTTTATATAATCGTGTGTGGAGTGGCGACAGCTAAGAATTTAGTTTCTAAAGATGCCACTAGATGGCGCCCTCATGGAATGATAATCGTCGTCTGAACGAGACATCATTTCAAAGATGTCTAGAAGTGGCGGACAAGAGCTTAACATTGACCACCCTAGCCCTATTCACGTTATTGTCTTCCACACTATCAGCTATGCACTCTTCAACGTATTCGACAATTTAGGTCCAAATGCCCAACAATTTCGCCAGAGAATGGAACGCCAACTTTGTGATACAGTTCATTTGAATTGTTTGGGATGAAAGCCGAGAATCCCTGTGGCGCGTAACACAGCGTTTCATCCAGATGGGTGGTTATTTTTTGCTATGTAATCTCATTCTAAGAATTTTTCCTTATTGATGACACTTACGCGAACCACTACAGAGGCACTTTTAACGTTGAAGTGTTTCTCTTCAATCTCTAAAGCGAATAAGTGCTCAAGGGTAAAAAACACTAAAGAATCCGAATACAGTATTATATTCCACAAAAAGGTGGGCACTCCATGGTTTACACGTGGAATACCGCAGGGGAAAAGCATGAAAATTTCTATTACTCTGTAACGGCACCTTCATACAGACTGTCGCCAAAGCGTTTGTCGTGAGCGTCACCGATCAGTGAAATTTAATAGACGCCAGTTCTTTTGCACACTCACCGTACAACACCTTTGCAGAAGCATTAACGAAAGCACTTTTTTCACTCTTCATCGCTAAATGTTTTTGTCGTTACGCATCACGATTTTGGGGACAGAAATTTGGAAGCATGCCATGCGTTTCAACACCTGCGACGTCCCTGGTCTCATCAGTTTGCGCTGATTTGACAAACCTACTGTATAGTGGTATTAGTGTGTTTCAGATGGGTTTATTTCGGTGCAAAAGAGAAGCCATAAATACTCAGACAAGGCATACAAAATCATCCACATGAACTAGGTCCATGATGGTAACGCCAACACTCCTCCCCTCACTCAATGTTTTCATCATCATCATAATAATAATCATCATCATCATCATCATCATCGTCGTCGTCGTCGTCGTCGTCGTCGTCGTCGTCGTCATCATCACCTTTTTTTTCTTTTTTCCTTACCTTTTATTGAAACATTTATTCATATTCAAACCCTGTTACAATAAAAAGCTAAAAAGAATGCATACAAGGTGAGCAGGGGGAGGGAACACAGGGGAGGTCACACAGAGGAGGGCACACAGGGGGAGGTCACACAGGGGGAGGTCACAAAAGTGAAATTCAACGGTGCATCATATATCCTCATCATCATCATCATCATCATCATCATCATCATCATCATCATCTTATTCCAGGGTTCAATAATTCCGTATACCAGGTCAACATTCCTACACACACACACACACACACACACACACACACACACACACACACACACACACACACACGCGCGCGCGCGCGCGCGCGCGCACGAACGCACATACATACACACATACATACATACATACATACATACATACATACATACATACATACATACATACATACATACGTACATACATACGTACATACATACGTACGTACATACATACATACATACATACATACATACATACATACATACATACATACATACATACATACACACACACACACTACTAATTGTTCTTGCCATGTTACCATGGTAACACTGGCATGCTTATATGTAATAAGCTAAAATACATCTACCTCTCATAAATAAAAGTTGATTATGTTACTTCACGGGAATAAATAATAACTGACGAAATCAGGATATATTTGGCAACGTTCCAAGCTTTACCAGCACCCGTAAAACTATACATAATCAGTATTCACTTTTTAAAATAAATTTAAACCCACTTTTTAGGGTAATTTGTAGGCCAGTCAATAAAGCCAGGCGAAATGATAGTTAAATCTGGTGTTGTTTTTCTTTTCAAGAATTTCTTTTGCCTTGTTAATTACATTTTGGTGATTGTTCATCTAAACCTGCATGCACATTCTGGATACGGGTACCGTTCTAACGTACAGCTCCGTCTGTCTGTGTACGTTGTTAAATGTAACTTCAGACGTTGAAAACACAACGTTTCATTTGATCAGGAACACTTATTCCGTCACTTCGTATTCCAATTCCATCACATCAATAGACACAGACTGTTTGGGTAGGAAATTTAAATAGGGGTGAATCAGTTGGGGAGTCACGGTCATTGCAACCAGGTCTTACTATTGTTCAGGACATGCCAATCAGACCATGGAGGTAGAAGAGGATCTACCCTTACACCTCCATGATTAGGAAAAGTACTGTTAGTGCTTGTCCGAAGTTATTTATCATAAGACTTCCTATAGTAGGTAACTCAAAGGTCTTAAACTGTACTTTACCGTTGCTCCTATACGGCCTGTATTTCAAGGGCCTAAGTACGTGAACTTATACGTTTTCCCTTTTTTTTCATTCTAGTGGTAGGAAAAGAGATTGTTTTCCCTGCCAACCTTTAAACTCTGTATGCGTTGTTTTAAATTTTTTTAAAAATGTCGTTAGGATGCCAACGTCGTCAAAATCACATATTACACAATAACGTAAATGTTAATGTTCTTCCCTTTTTGAGTACGAATACGTCATTTGTAGTTGCAGATCAGTGTCCATGAGAGTGTGTGTGTGTGTGCGTGTGTGTGTGTGTGTGTGTGTGTATGTATGTGCCTGAGTGAGTGAGTGAGTGAGTGAGTGAGTCAGAGAGTGAGTGGGTCAGTGAGTCAGTGAGTGAGTGAGTGAGTGAGTGAGTGAGTGAGTGAGTGAGTGAGTGAGTGAGTGAGTGAGTGAGTGAGTGAGTGAGTGAGTGAGTGAGTGAGTGAGTGAGTGAGTGAGTGAGTAAGGGAGCGAGAGAGAGCGTGAGTGAACTTGCTAAACCTGCTTTAGTAAGTATAATACTGTTATCAACTTTTCATTATTATAAATATCTTAAATATACTAGAAAACTTGGCATTGCGGACTGCACTAGTTGTAAGTGGTCATTGTACAAAATATGATGACTTTACAGTTATCACTTCGATCACGGCTTCAATCTCTCAGAACTGACAAAATCGAATTCAAGTAATCCTACAAAAATGAAACAATAATGTATACGTATTCCATAAATCAGTTACACAGTTTCCTGCGCCCTCACCGACAATACAATCTTAATGAAGTTAGCAATTTGGAACAATCTAGAAAACTTGTATATACTAAACCGTGATGTACTTGAAAGATTTACAACAACAACTTTATGATCATTTTAGACTTCGAGTGGTAATTTCATTAGCCGCTACGTCCCAAAGACATGCAGAATTCAAAAGATACAGTTCTGTGCTTCACTATACACCGGACCGCGGGAGAATGTAATAAACCCATCAACTTTAAAGGGCTTAGACCCTCCACCAACATTGGTGGAGGATCTATGATTAGAACCAACAAAAATAAACTGAACAAAAATATAAATATTCAAGTGTGCAAAGGACAGTGAAAACTATGTCATGCCTATTACGTGTGTATGTATGTATGTATGTATGTATGTATGTATGTATGTATGTATGTATGTATGTATGTATGTATGTATGTATGTATGTATGTATGTATGTATGTATGTGTGTGTGTATGTATGTATGTATGCATGCATGTGTGTGTGTATGTATGTATGTATGTATGTATGTATGTATGTATGTATGTATGTATGTATGTATGTATGTATGTATGTATGTATGTATGTATGTATGTATGTATGTAAGTAAGTATGTATGTATGTGTGTATGTGTGTATGTATGTATGTATGTACGTATGTACGTATGTACGTATGTACGTATGTATGTATGTATGTATGTATGTATGTATGTATGTATGTATGTATGTATGTATGTAAGTATGTATGTATGTATGTATGTATGTATGTATGTGTGTGTGTATGTATGTATGTATGTATGTATGTATGTATGTATGTATGTATGTATGTATGTATGTATGTATGTATGTATGTATGTATGTATGTATGTATGTGTGTGTATGTATGTATGTATGTATGTGTGTGTGTGTGTCTGTATGTATGTATGTATGTATGTATGTATGTATGTATGCGCGTGCGTGCGTGCGTGCGTGCATGTGTGTGTGCGTGTGTGCGTGCGTGTGTGTGTGTATGTGTGTGTGTATGTGTGTGTATGTATGTATGTATGTATGTATGTATGTATGTATGCATGCATGCATGCATGCATGCGTGTGTGTGTGTATGTATGTATGTATGTATGTATGTGTGTGTATGTATGTATGTATGTGTGTATGTATGTATGTATGTATGTATGTGTGTGTGTGTGTATGTATGTATGTGTGTATATATGTATGTATGTATGTATGTATGTATGTATGTATGTATGTATGTATGTATGTATGTATGTATGTGTGTATGTATGTATGTCTGTATGTCTGTATGTATGTATGTATGTATGTATGTATGTATGTATGTATGTATGTATGTATGTATGTATGTATGTATGTATGTATGTATGGATGGATGTATGGATGGATGGATGATGGTGATGTACGTATGTACAATTATTTGTCATAGTATATTAACTCGCAGATATGAGCATTTGATGCTTTGTTTGTTCTCAGTTTTTTATAGACGTTTAACTTATATATCAATATCCAGTGTTCTGTACTCAAATTATGTATCGATATGTATCTTAGTTTCGTTGGTCACTGTTGAAACTTGCTTAATAAATCCTTGGCTTCATATGAGAACTGGTCGCTTAAAAAGATGGATAGGCAAACATGCTAGATATCTCATTAAATTAATTCATAAATATATTAACCGGGTAGAACACTTTCATAGCATATGTCATGTATATAGTCTTGGCCTTTTCAAACTTTATAGCTTGTACACTGACTCGGATGAGCCAGTTTCCATGGCAACATTAAAAAAGGCAAACTTAGATAGACGGTTGTGGCTGCATAGAGCTACTGTGTAGAATAGCAATAACCCAACTTTTACGAAAATACGTTCTGCATTAAAGTGGTACATACACAGTTAACAGAGAAAATTACACTTACAACTTCGATTAAACTAGTTTAGTCATTCCTGTAGCTGCATGCCTTCGATGGCATGGCAAGTCATTTTCTGACGTTGTTAGCGACATTTTAATAGACGTAATGTAAATTATTTTATCTGATCGTTAAATAAATTATGTCTGAATATCAGTTTAGAGTTTTGGTAGGCGTAAAAAAATTGTGTGGTTCCGATTACATCCAATTTTAAAATAGGTAGGGTAGGTAGATTTTTTATTTTATTTTTTTTTATTTTTTGGAGTGTCTAGTTCAGGTAGTTATGTTTTCTGTTGATTTCTATATGGTCTCTGTGTTATTGGTTTATTCTCATCAGATGTACAGCCATTACAGATTGGAAGGACAGTTTTATATTGCCTTTTTCAGTTGATGTCGGGTAACCGGAACCAAACAACTTTTTTATTTGGTCTTAATAGCAAATGATGGCTAAGAATAGAATTGAAAAATATTAAAACCGCATAGACATAGCTTATGTATCTTTAAGTCTCAGTATCGGATATTTGTATAACTTTGAACACCAAGAAAAGTATTCCAACGTTTAACCACGGACAAGCATACAATTCAATATTCACAAAATTTGAATATATTCAATGTGGTTATCACCAGCTTTGAGAAAACGTCCTTTGAGTTATGAGATTACGAGTAAACAGCTTCTGTTTTTCGTTTTTCCAAAACCGAACAGATTTTATTCTCTTTTTCTCAACTTGTAATTATGTGAGTTACTCCGTTGATTGTATTTCTCCAAGGTTGCTCCCAGCTTGCCCTCTAACATTATAGGTATTGATTCATATCGAGTCTTGTTGAATCATGATGATCGAATGATTAGAGCGGCCGGCTTTGAATCTGCAGGTTGCAGCTTCACCTCGCCGCTGCCGTGTGTTTCCGAAAGTCCTTGGGCAAGATTTGAACTCGAACCACGACTGTCCTCAGTCAACCCAGCTGTATAATTGGGGACCTGGTAGGATAGAGGGTGCAATGTAAATACTTTAATCACATACAACAACTTAAAGGGACTGCAATAGATTTTATGCTTCCGAGGGAGTTAAGAGAGCATAAAGGCCGTTGTTCCAATATAGGTCCGTACCATTGGTAATAATTTTGTAAAGCGCTTTCAGAACATTGTGAGAAAGCGCTAAGTAAAACAAAAACTAACAATAAAAACGAGCAACATTCAAATTTGGTTATCGAATCTAACAATTCCTGACAGTGATTTGATTATGGTCGAAATGTAGCATGAACTATGGCTGCAATGTCGATGGTAAAAAAAACACTTTATAATCTGTCAGCTCTGATTGACAACGTTCCATAAAGACGAAGGTAAATGTAAAATTATGTTAAGTGGTAAAATGATTACAAACTATTCGATACTATCTTCAATCACTCAAACGTAATATCCAACTATTAAGTTTCAGAGGCACGATTATTTATTTATTTGTAACATTCCATAGGGAAGTCGATTGTTGATACCAATATTGATTTATCAATGTACACCCTCTAATTAGTAAATTAATTAACAAAAAGTAGCCGGACACATTCATTTATTTAAATTAAAGGTTTTAAAGGGACGACGACTTGTGCCTTGGTGTCGTTAATGTATATAGACAAGCTCAATCACCATCGTAAACTCATCAAACATAACCTATACAAATGGGTCTTTTGTTAGATCAGAACCGCGATATAAATTTTGATCACCGATATAAAAATGAGACAATGTCTTTGGGTTGGTAGTGAGTATTAGAGTACTCTATGGCATTTATATGACCTTTTAGAAGCTAAGTTTGGAATTGAAACTTTGTAAACGAAGCAGATTTTCTTCCCGGATTTTCTTCAATTTTTTTAAAAACTAGTATTCAGAATCATAAAAAACGGCTACATGTAACGAAGCGAAAATTGATCTGTGAGATGGATTAGATGAAATAGATAATTAATTGATCAGAGAAGTGATTTTAACATGATAGATCGTTATTATACTCTTCTCTAGATGTCACCGATTTGAATATCTTGGATAGTGACCACATTCCACCAAAATTTATATTAAATTCTTTTAATTTTTACCTAATATTTTGTCAATTATTTCAATCGATTTAAGACTAGAATGTTATATGTTATCCTTTCCTTTGTAATTATGTCAAAATTTTGGTTCAAATTCGGCTGGAAGAATATTTTACACATGTGCTTGGTCGCTTGGGTTAAAATGATACGAATAACATTCTCACGATATAACTTGTATTTAAAACAAAACTTGAAAACAAAAATCATCAGCTGCCGACATTGTTGATGCTATTATATATATATATATACTTTACAGTTAAATCACATATGCCATCATCGGCCCACCATCCTTTCAAATAAATATTTATCCGCTGTTCGACATTTATTTGCTTAGGAAAGGTTTTTCGACTTATGCTTGTACATGGAAGGTCGCTGTTGTGTACGTTTCGCTTGGACGTTTTCCACCCCAATTCTTTTATTTTGTGTTTTGGAGATCGTGAAGACGTGACCAAAGACATGCCACACACGACGCCCATAAAAGCTGTGTATATGCAATATTTATTTCAATAAATGGAGCCAGTGTATCGCTGTTCTAATTTCTACTTCCATTTGTGTGCAATGAATATAGGCACTCAGTGAAAAGTTAACATTATAGTTCGTTCTGATTCCACGAGGCAGCCCAATGAATTGCATAGTTTCTTTCCTGATGTAAAACTTACACTTAATAAAATCTTCAGGGTTTTTTTTCGATTTCCGACAAACATTTACCGTTTACATTGTAATGTGCCTTCAACAAGTAATAACGCCAGATATGGAATGGGACAAAAAGAGCAATTTGTTTTATTAATTATATTCTGTTATCTTTTCATTATTTTATTTGGAGTTCAAGTTGTGAAGATATGGTTCATTGCCTTGCGCAATATAATGTGCCGCCAGGAATGATTTGGCATGTACGTGTAAAAAGCTGTAGAATAGAAGTACTTTATACACCCTTTTCTCTGTACCAATGAAAGTAAATACAGTGTTTGTATGTTGTCTTTTAACTTTTATAAAGTGAGTGGTTTTTTGTATTGCATTTGTTAGCGTTACGACATCGGGAAATGTTTATCCTTCGAGTCAAGACCACGATGGAATTGGTACAAGCAAGCCCATACTCCGATCTTACCTCGATACGTGTGTATTGTAGGAAACTTTTATTTCTGCTGTCTCTCGGCCAACTTCATGTTACTAGCGTAGATCACCGTATTCCTACAACTGCATTCACTACAAGTACATTAGCCAATACCCTCAACATACGAGTGTTTACAGGTCCTAGATATTACACGAATCTTTCTAGATATTAGACGAGTCTTCCTAGATATTACACAAGTCTTCCTACATGTTACACGAATCTTCCTAGATATTACACGAATCTTCCTAGATATTACACAAATCTTCCTAGATATTACACAAATCTTCCTAGATATTACACGAATCTTCCTAGATATTACACAAATCTTCCTAGATATTACACGAGTATTCCTAGATATTACACGAATCTTGCAAGATATTACACAAATCTTCCTAGATACATGTATTACAGGAGTCTTCCTTCAGAAACTTACAAAACAATGAAAATGAAATCCGCATGGTAAAAAATGAAATCATTCACTATTTAAGCTTAATACTGCTTATTTTTCGAATAACTCAATCGCACACACACACACACACACACACACTCACACATACATACATACATACATACATACATACATACATACATACATACATACATACATACATACATACATACATACATACATACATACATACATACATACATACATACATACAAGAATTGAAAGTACCTCTCTTTCTCCGTCTCCCTCCCTCCCTCCCTCCCTCCCTCTCTCTCTCTCTCTCTCTCTCTCTCTCTTTCTCTCTCTCTTTTTCACACAAACATAACGTTTGTTATGTTTCAATGTGTGTGCTAACACATGCATGTATATTCATATCATTGAGTCTAAAGTACGTGGTCTGTTCATTGACGATTACCATCTTTTGAATGATAGTCATACACAGGGGGCGGGGAGGGGGTGATGCCATTCCTTCTCTACTTTGGAATTCTCCTATTTGTGGAATGATGGAGCTATTGAAATATATCCCCCTCTAGGCTCTAGGAATCAATAAGTGGTGGGAATTTACTCCATTGCATCATTGGTATAAAACATTCTTGCAATTGTTTAGAGAAACTATGTTTCTCCTTCTTCTACTGTCTGCACGAGATTGAAAGTCATATACGTGTGACTTGTGTTCTATTTTCATTCTTACCTGAACATCACTTAAACTGTGTTACGTCATAACAGGAAGTGATTCATGTCAGACAACTTATACACACATGTAGCAACTCTGATGGAGAACAATTTTAACATAGTTTAGACTTAGTTTTTATTTTTCAAGTAGATCCATCATAGAGTTATGTCTATTTGTCTTCCCTTTTCCGGCAATGTTTGAAACAGCTGCTCAAACAACCAGTGTCTTCTGTTTTCCACGACAGACTAGCAATTATGTATTACTATTAACTTTATCCAATTTATGTATATCAAGTTTATTTGTCGACTGATGTGGTTCTTCAGTTTCATATTGGATGGATAGATAGATAGATAGATAGATAGATAGATAGATAGATAGATAGATAGATAGATAGATAGACAGACAGACAGACAGACAGACAGACAGACAGACAGACAGACAGACAGACAGACAGACAGACAGACAGACAGACAGACAGACAGACAGACAGATAGATAGATAGATAGATAGATAGATAGATAGATAGATAGATAGATAGATAGATGAGTGGATAGATGGATGGGTTGATGAGTGGATGACAGAAAACAAAAGCGTAAGAAGAAGAAGAAGAAGAAGAGAGAGAGAGCATGTGTGTGTATGTATGTATGTGTGTGTGTGTGTGAGTGAGTGAGTGAGTGAGTGAGTGAGTGAGTGAGTGAGTGAGTGAGTGAGTGAGTGAGTGAGTGAGTGAGTGAGTGAGTGAGTGCGAGTCAACGAGGACATGACGATCGAATGTTGTATTTCATTCCAAATTTCGTACTTCAAACATTTACATAAAATATTTTGTCTTACTTTTACCTTCCTAAACTAACGTAACAGACCATTTTGTAAGATGCGTCCGCCGCGCGCGCACAGGTTCAATGATTAGAACGCGCACACGTGATGCGCATGCTCATTCAAAACGCGGTTCATAAAAAAATGCACTGCAAATGCATATAATTCCAAAGAATAGAAAGACAAAACGACGTATTCGGGTAATTATTTCTTCTGCAAATCTCACCTTACTGCGATTATGATGAATATTGATTTTCATAAAGTTTGCCACAAAAATCTGAATTATACATACGTTAGTAGTTTTTATTAGACCAGTTGCACAACTCATTTTGTTCAGACACTGAGTAGAGATTGTGCACACTTACTCTACATAGGAACCACCTCGGGGAGTTTTTGTCGATCTTCAGTATGGCGCCAACAGAGCCGTACATTTTCCTGTTTTCGTCCATCCTTCCATCAAACACCAAGTCTACAGCTAGCCGAGTTAATGTTGAAGAAAGCTGACGACAGACATACTTCTCAACAAATTGTTTTATTTCATCCGTCAATGACATATACCAGACTACTATTTTGGTGTCCCTTTCCTTCTACTGTCTACGCTACAGCTTCGTACAACCACTGAATCAACATGACTTTTCTTTCAAGAAACATGCCCAGTTTGACTTGGCTCGCGCTAGGTGCCCGGAGCAATTTTCATTGGCTAAAAGGCTGGCTCTTCGGTCTGTGATATAACCAAAGAGGTGTAGCCTGGCATTTCTTGTCGTAACTTCTGTGTACTTCAAACACACGCATTACTTAATCGAACGCGACAGAGTGCTATAGAGATGGGCTATTTACGAGTATACTGACGCCAAGGCCATTTACGTTCAACCACACATAAGATGCTAGTCAATAGGAAATTTCCAGGCATTTGGATTACAAGAATGGAATAAAATGTTTGTAAAAATTTATCCCAGGGCAGGGTATATTTTCCTTTGCGAGTGCACAGCACCCAGCCTACAGCTAGTAAACCTGTAGCTGGCTTCCGCCGCGTCAATGCTTTCGTCCTCGTCAAATAGGCTGCGATTGTACTCTCCTTAATAACATAACTTGTTGCAGGTGACCCCAATAGATGCCCCCTCTTTCCCTTCCTTCTAAGCGTTTGTATTTGCTTATAGAAAACGGATTTTTGTTGTGTTGGTCGGTTTTAAGACATGAGGACTCAACTACAACCTAGATAAATTGTATACCATGTATGTGTAGTATAACATCACTACCCCCTTCAAGTCCCTTAAGACCACAGGCTTTGAACGACTCGGAACCCTTCCTTAGGTCTCCATATTAAGATGATTCATCTTACCAAAGACCTATTCATATTCCAGACATAATCGTAACTAGTAGGTATACTCTCACCCAATGCCCATATATAGAAAT
>NC_135554.1:27775591-27780591 GCF_964340395.1 Glandiceps talaboti | reverse complement strand
TCCCTAGCCAATTGTCGGAGGAAACGCAAAATTAAGTGAACATCCGGGCACTCCAAATTTTTTGTCGTCTTGTTGCATCCCTCAATGTTGGCCCAGGGGAGAGTCAGATACGTGTCTATTGTTTATAGAAAATTACCGTAATTATAAGCACATCATATGGAAGACCACCCACTCTGCCAACCTTGAAATCCACAAAAAATTTAATTGAGCGAGTCCGAGTGTATATTTCCAATAGGCGCAGTGTAAATTGAGACTACCTGAAGTGCACAAACGAGAACGACAGTGCAATTTGTGGAGAGATTGTTATGTTCGCACGAAATGGAATAAATGGCCGAGTAAATCAAAGAACATGTAAGGATAAACATCAAAGGACTAAAATACGCGCGATCTTTTTTAAAATAAAGACTTGCCGTGAAGAAAGAGTTGTTAACATAAGCAGATCACATGGTAATTGGGGACCATCCCGATCTAATGGGGAACGCTAGTGTTGACAAGTGAAAATAT
The DNA here is from genome assembly GCF_964340395.1 of Glandiceps talaboti. NCBI lineage: Eukaryota > Metazoa > Hemichordata > Enteropneusta > Spengelidae > Glandiceps > Glandiceps talaboti. The sequence continues at coordinate 27,780,087 of NC_135554.1, read as the reverse complement.
TAGTTGACATAACAGTGTGGTTGAAAGCTGGCTTTTAACTATGGCGTATGTAAGGAAATAGCACGCACAAAAACGTAGAACCAAACAATTATTTCTCATCGACATTTAAAAATAGTACAGTGGAATGTTTGAAAGTCATTTATCAAATCTATCATCTCTCTACTTTTAACCTCTGCTACGTCTTTCCTTCGTTGATGAAATCGTTATCGTCATGTGCCTATCTGTTCACCTATTAGAAACTTTTGAATACAACCTACGTTTTGGTCTGGACTTAACGAACCCATTGTAAAAGTGTCAGTGAATGGGGTAATCGATAATTCCCACGCTGGAGAATCCTTTCTTGTCCACACAGCATGTACTTTAATAGATTGTGTTATTATTACGAGTCTCGGGACAATTTTCTCCGAATAGTAATGATGGAAGTGTACGTGTCAACCTGATTCTGTCTTTGTTTAGGTGTCTTTTAACTTTGAACTTCGCAACGTTTTATGCATTTGTTATCTCTTTCACTTGATTAAGTTTTTTCGATACTATATGTACATAAAGATACTAGGCTTGCAAATGCCACAGACTTGTTTGTGCAAATGCGTACATTAAATAGTGCAAGCTTAAGTATGAAATCTCAGAACGTTGTGGTAAGTGTGTGTGTGTGTGTGTGTGTGTGTGTGTGTGTGTGTGTGTGTGTGTGATATTTCATTTTTTTTTGCAATATTCAGGTTATGCATAACTTCATGCAAATCTGTCATTGAATATCATGATAAAGATACAGATGCAAAATACTCGTGTGCTAGAGTTACTTCGCCACCAACTACTTGTTACACTACTAAGACACATGTCTGTATTAATACCTACTACCACCCTTACAATCTAGTATTTCCACATCAAGCAGTGTGGTATTGATGCAAAACACACACAGAATTACTGTACATACATGTAGAGGAAAAGACGGTAGTTCATTTATTCACGCTCCGCGGTCGACATTTCTCTTTCATTTAATTGTTTTATGGCTATTACATGAGTCCCTGCTGCTTGATGGCCACTGCTGTACGTAACCCGAACGTATCAATAATGATCGAATATACACGTAATCTCGCCCGTTTACCTGAATCACGACACCTTACGGTTCCACTCATACAAACCAAGTATTACACACACCAGAAGTTGCCGAATTTACAATGTCATAGATACATACCACACTGGCTGTAACCTTTTTTTTTAAATCTGCCCTAGGATACTATCCTAAAACAAACAACCAGGAACGAGGCTTAAGATAGATAGGAAAAGATATGCGTAGACAGAAACTGTGAACGTGATGTTAATCTACCGTGATGTTATTCTTTCAAAGAAAGCATCAGTTCTGCTGAGATTTACTATATAGAAAGGAACAGATGCGACCAGGTGTTGAATTAATGACCTAATTTGCATGCGAAATGTCAATTTCATTTCTCATAACCAAGGGATACGGTTGGTGCTGTAGCGACGGTGATCGTTAGACTAAAAGTGTTTTGTCCTCGGTTGTAGATATTGCGGGAATTTTATAGCGAAAGGCCAGGGATACATTGATAAATGATCTTGTAACATTTGAACAGCGATATCCCGAGTGATGGTGAATCTTATTCCGAAGAATGTATATTATTTGGGAGCCAAGGGTTTTCTTAACACCTCATTTAATGAGTTAATGAGAGCCATTCGTGAAATAGTACATTCGTTGCCATATTTGGCAGCCCTAATGAGTCCAAATTGACCGATATGCCTGGCGACCATCTTGTCTTCGGTATCTCCATCAACTCCAGACGCGAAGACATAGAAATATGCCACATTGATGATTCGCTATTACCGACTTTTAAAGCTCATGGGATCGTTCAAAACAACACATAAATTTGCAGCGACACAAAACGTGAAATAATAAGCTAAGAGCAGGGTGGGCTTCTGAGATAGACAAAAATGTGTAATAGTTATCCTGCACGGTATTTTATATACACAAGTATATGTTGTCGTGACGAGAAAGACTTTATTCGTTTTTCCGATCACCCAAGTTGTTCGATCGACTCTTGTCAATCAACAGATTACCAACACTAACAGGCAGTTTGTAGGTGTCAGTGTGTAGCTATGTCGCATGGCAACCTTTCCTTGTAGTCTATTTTCAATGTTAAAGTTATAGCTCGGACAAGACAATGCCAAGACGATGTTGTGAGCGTGCATTGTCAGCTAATATGGGTCGTTTTAATCACCAATGTTCTCTAACTATCCATTGATTTTAGGAAATGAGTGGCTGATATTTTAGACTTCTTTGAATTGAATGGAGTGTCGGCGTTCAGATAAGTGTGAATAATATATCATTCATTTCTGTAACAGATGTGCCTATTTTGATCTTAAGGAATGATAATAGGATGATGGTGGTGGTGGTGGTAGTGGTGGTAGTGGTGGTGGTGGTGGTGGTGGTAGGGATGGTGGTAGAGGTGTGTGGTGGTGATGTTGATGGTGGAGGTGGAGGATAGCATAGGGTGGCGATTAAGAGGAGTGATAGCATAGAGTGGTGATGAAGGGGAGAGATAGTATAGGGTGGCGATGAAGTGGAGATATAGCATAGGGTGGCGATGGAGAGGAGATATTGCATAGGGTGGCGATGAAGAGGAGAGATTGCATAGGGTGGCGATGAATAGGAGAGATAGCGTAAGGTGGCGAAGAAGAGGAAAGATAGCATAGGGTAGCGAAGAAGAGGAGAGATTACATAGGGTGGCGATGAAGAGGAGAGATAGCAGTGGGTGAAATGAAGGGGAGAAATAGCAGTGGGTGGCGATGAAGAGGAGAGATAGCATAGGGTGGCGATGAATAGGAGAGATAGTATAGGGTGGCGATGAAGTGGAGATATAGCATAGGGTGGCGATGAATAGGAGAGATAGCAGTGGGTGAAATGAAGAGGAGAGATAGCATAGGGTGGCGATGAATAGGAGAGATAGCATAGGGTAGCGATGAAGATGAGAGATAGCATGGGGTGGCGATGAAGAGGGGAGATAGCAGTGGGTGAAATGAAGAGGAGAGATAGCAGGGAAGACGATGAAGACACACACACACACACACACTCACTCACTCACTCACTCACTCACTCACTCACTCACTCACTCACTCACTCACTCACTCACTCACTGAGTAAGTGAGTGAGTGAGTGAGTGAGTGAGTTAGTTAGTTAGTGAATACTTTCCCAACACAAATGAGTTTACTTTGGCTATCATATTTATTCCGTGTGTAATCTATAGGACGTTGGTCATTTTTATAACATACATTTTATATAAGCCGGGAGCACTGTTAATAGCAATACTTCATCTAGCTAAACGTCACATGTTTCTCTCTGTGGACTTCTGAACTTTCTCTCCGTGTACTCAAGCTCGTAAATAGAAGTATTCCCCATCGGAAAGTTTTAGATGAATTAGGGGAGGGGAAATGAAAGGGCCGAATAAGAGAAACGTACACAGAACTCGTTGAAATCAAACACGGGAAGGAAATCGAAGCTTGAAATTGACAAGTTCTTAAATAGAGTTAGATTGTCTATTTAGAAAACCGTGTACCAGTTGTTTTGTTTGGCTATGAAAGCCTTTTGTAATCAACTAAACAACTCACATGGACAACAGCTCCTGTTTTGTGAGGTTATACCAGCATTCCTACTGTTTTGCTGTTTGCGGACAGAAAGACGCGTTTAGAGAGACGGAGTTCACAAATTGAACGTGCTAGTGGTTGTCGCTTGCCGGTATAGCTTCCTACGGCTGTGGTTAAACGGCGTTGGTGGGCATGCAGTAACGATTAGACCACCGGTATAGATCAGGTAAACTAGCAATTTCTACAGACACGCATATTGTCGATATGTTTTTCAATACTACTGACCGCATCCAAGAATTTGAATAAGGAACTTGAAATAAGAGAACTAGGGGCGACTTTTTTAATGTAGGGATGGAAAAGACGCATGTACCCGAACGATATTCTTACTGCTTAATTTCTCTTTTCGTGTCAACGCCTTTTGAAATATAAAGCAAACAATAATAATATATCTTGTTTATACGAAAACGGTGTACGATAACATCATTATGGCCCGGATATGTCGCAGGAACGAGTGGAAAGAATTGACCAATCAAACGACAGAAAATAATGAAAACTGACAGCTGATTGGTTTATTGTTGGTCTTAAAACCGTTCACTTAAGCTGTTCTTATCACAGTTAATCTTTGTGGGTCAGGAGATGAATACATGTTGATTTCATCGGCGACGTTAGCGCACATTTCAAACAGTATCGCACAGGAACGTGAATTCACGTATACATATATCGGGAATAATGTTGGACAGTCACAACAATGTTACACAAGTCTTGGAAAAGTTGCAGCGACTTTGGATAGCCTCCCAGACGTGGTCGCTGTTCCCCAATCCACAACAGGTGAATATATTATACGTCTTTTCTTGTTTTCTCTTGTTGTTAGAAATTGCAGCCTTTTCATGGCGGTCTGGGAG